>NW_026547598.1:0-2184 GCF_027596085.1 Anoplopoma fimbria | reverse complement strand
TTTTCCAAAAACTATTAAAATGACATCAGTGAGCCACACTTTTGCAATGAGTTCCTTCATAACCATGAAAATGTTTACTTTCGGTCAGTTCCACAACGTTAAATAAATAGTTAATAGTAATGACATATGATTGAAAAGCTAGCTCTAACAAATGGTTTAAATAGCTAGCTAAAAGTAATGGGTAAATTGTCGAAAAGTCCATCTTCAGCCACACTAATTAGTTGCTGCAGCCTACAAAATGCAAGCTTAGCCAAAACGAAACTAGAAAGTTCAGTTGAATAAAGAAATACTGAGACAATATTCACTTTTAAATCTTTAATAGTTAAATAAAATCCAGTTGTAAAATGTAAATGAATACATTTGGAGCATGAACAGGTAGGCCTACTTGACTTCATCTATAGGGCTGTGGTTGGGTTAGGCTAAGTCTGACAAAAACAAAGGTCAGGAACCACTGCACTATAAAAGACCAATATTCATCCACAGTACAATACTTCCCAATAAATGCACTCCAATCGCTGTTTGAGTTATGTTTCCCACAAACTATCAGTGTGTAGGATTTAGTGGCATCTAGTGGTAAAGTTGCAGATTGCATCCAACTGAATACCCTCCACCAACCCCTCCTTTTCCAAGCATTTAAGAGGACTACAGTGGCCTTCAGGTAACGTAAAAATGCGAGAGGCCCTATCTAGAGCTAGTGTTTGTTTTGTCCTGCTGTTTGGCTACTGTAGAAACATGGAGGTGCAACATGGCGGATTCCCTCTTTGAAGAGGACTCAGTCCTAATCATACACACATCATAAGATAAAAAAAAGTTAAACATTTAATACATTATTCTATACGTTTATTTTTTCAACAACATTCTAATGTTCTTTGATTTTTAAAACAATATTGATATAATGTCTTTAAACAATTATACAGAGGAATGAGAGCATCACACACATCCTGAAGATCTATCAACAAAAATGGGAACATTTCAAAAGGTTTAAATATGGAAGGAAAATATAAATATCACTGTAATTGTTGGGCAGTTTTCAGGTTTGTTGCCCTGTACAGGCATTTACTATATAAGTCAATATTCAAACTGTATTTCTGACATCAGTTTATACATTTATGCCTGTCACTGTACAATTCACGATTATAGGGGAAAGATTGTTGATCAAATTTAGTAATAGTCAAGAGGTTTCTGAAGCAAAGCCAAACAAAACACCAACAAAAGGCCAACTTAGTATTAGTGTATAAAAATAATTTTGCATCTGCTCTGTCAATCAGAGCTGTCGTCTGTTCATAGCCTCAGGCTCTTCTGGATCAAGGGCTTTGATATTGGCCTGCTCCGGGACAACACAGTCGCCCCACAGCCTCTGGGCAGCAGACCAGCTAGTACACCCTGTGCCTGTGATTTACCTGGACCCAGACTCCTGAAGGATTGTCAACACTATGGGGAGGGGTGGGGGGCATGTGAGCTGCTCACACGGTCAAATCGAAGCTCATTACTGAGAGTAATGATTGTTTAACGAGGAAAAAACAATCTCGAGAAGTCGAACATTTTAAAAATGGGAAACTTATGACGAAACGGTCGATACCAGATAAGTTGAAACATTCCTGGTGCTGTAGGACTATAGTCAACACATTTATTGTGTGTGTGTGTTTTTACTGATACTACAACAGAATATTACAACATTAGGGAAATATCCTTATTTGCTTTCTTTGTCAATTCCAACAAAGCGGTCTGAAAAGCCCCACTTTATTAAAACACATCAGCAGACAGTCGCTAACGAGATATCAACAGCAATAATGGTAATGATAATGATTCTCAGAAAAATTTCATGATGAGTGATGATGCTTTGAAACAGAAAACATCACACAAGGAATAAACAGATATGATCCAAATTCTGTAAGATTTCAGTGTGCTGGTTAACCATAGTTTTGATTTAATGGCATGCTCTATACTCTTTTTCATGATTAATTAGTATATAATCAAACTTAGTATTTAATGCCCATAAAGCAGCCAGAGTTAGAGTGTTAAGTGTAATAGAAACCAGAACAGAGCAAGACACCAACCGTCCAACCTGGCTTGCTGTCACTGTGGAAACTGCTTCCTGCTGTTTGCTCAATAGCAATGTTTTATGTTGGTAACCAGTTAAACACTATGTTACTCATTAGACCCTTCATGCTATTTCTGCATGCA
>NW_026547597.1:0-3433 GCF_027596085.1 Anoplopoma fimbria | reverse complement strand
CACTCTCCCCAGCTCCCTGATTACTGCCAAGCATACTCACCTGCTCCAAGCCGCACACCTGCCTTCAATCTACTCATCCACTCTGCAGTATATCAACCCCGGTCATCCACTCACTCAGGGCCAGATCGTTGCATTTATGTCAGACCTTCCAGCAATTTCCCGTGGACTGATTTCCCGTTGCCGACCCTGCCTGCCTGTCTGGACTTCCCTGCCTTGCCTGTGCCCCGGTCAACGACTCAGCCTTCTGTCCCCGACCCCGAGTTTAGCCTCTGCTTCCTCTGGTTTCCGTCTGCCTGATCCCCTGCCTGTTTCCCTCTGTGAGTCATATCCTGCCTGTCTGTCTGCTGAGTTCTCAGCTTTGAATAAAGCTCCAGAACTTTATCTGTCTCCTGGTCGTTCTGCTTTTGGGTCCACACCGCAATCCGTGACAGCACCGGCCAGGGGAGCTGCTGAGGGAGCTCGCTAATGACGTTGAGGGGCTTGTTCACCGCACTTACGCCCACATGCCCCCTTCTATCCAAAGCGAGCTAGCTAGAGACCATTTCCTCCAGGCCCTGCTGCCAGCCGACCTGCCCATCCAGACACTACTGGCTCACCCCGGGTCGCTCCAGGAGGCTCTGGAGTCAGCTACAGAGAGAGAGATGCTGTGTGCTGGCCCCTTGGGTAAAGTGGTTGAAAATGTACCGAAGGTGAGAGCTGCTTGTGAGGCTGAAAAGGACATGGTGCAGCCTGCCTGGGTGGGCGAGCTAACCCAGCTTGTGAGGGCTGCCACTCTGAGAGACGAGAGGCAGGCCAGGCCACGGCTGAGACTCTGCTGGGGGTGTGGGCCACCTGGTCCGGGACTGCCCCCGTACCACCGCGGACAAGGGAAAGGAGCCGGGGACCGCATAACCGGGACGGTGCGGACCCCTGGCACTCTGTCCCGACCCTCTTCAACTAACAAAGCTACACAAATCTCCGACCAAGTAGGAGCACCACGACCACCCGGTGATTTTGATGGTCAGCTGGAGCGACTAGTGGTGCTGGGTCGGACCTGGATAGGGGACTGTTGGTATGCACCGCTGACTATTGAAGGGACATGCTGCTCTGCACTGGTAGACACAGGTTCGTCAGCAACCCTGGTGAGGCCCGATGTGGTGAAAAATGGAACTGCTATTTTCCCCACTTTAGTGAAACTGCAGTCAGTCACCGGAGAGCGAGCTCCCATGGTTGGGGAAGCAATTGTGACTCTTGGGCTGGGAAGGAAATCTGTTCGCTGCCCGGTGTGGGTTGCTGACCTTGATGACTGTGTACTGGGACTGGATATTCTTGGGGCTTTGGACTGTGTCATAAATACAAAGAGAGGAACTGTCACTTTTCTTGAAGGCCATGTCATCCAGATGTTGCGGCGGCCACCCCAGCCTGGCTGTATCAGGGCCCACACCATTGCGTCACTGACAGCTGAGACAACGAACTCTGCTCCTGCCAGCTGCATTCCTTCCAACGGGCCAGCTGCTGGTTCACACACAGGAGACCAACACCTCGCTACCTGACGAATGTGAAAGAGTCTTGGCGGTGAGGGAGGTGTGGCAGAAGAACTGTGCTGGACTGTCTCCCAGTGAACAAAGTCTGCTGTGGCAGCTCCTACTGGAGTTCAAGGACTGTTTTTCACTGTCAGAGGAAGATGTGGGCCACACAGATCTCATTCAGCATAACATCGAAATCGGAGATGCACAGCCAACAAGGATGAGGCCCCGTCGCCTCCCACTGGCCAGGCAGGCTGCGGCAGACAAAGCCCTGCTGGAAATGCAAAGAGCTGGAATCATTGAGCCTTCCACCAGCTCCTGGGCCTCCCCGGTCGTCATGGTACCCAAAAAACATGGGCCTGGCCTCCTACTACAGGAAGTTTGTGAGAGGGTTTTCCTGCATAGCTGCACCTCTGTTCCGCCTGCTGCAAAAAGGGGTGGCTTTTGATTGGTCAAAGGAATGTCATGCAGCTTTCACTTCACTGCAGAGAGCCCTGGTGGAGGCCCCAGTACTCTCACTGCCTGACCCCACCCTGCCTTTTATCCTCAACACAGACAGCAGTAATGCAGGCTCAGGTGCTGTGCTGGCCCAGGTGACTTCTTACGGAGAGAGAGTGGTGGCTTATCACAGCAGACAGTTCAACAAGGCTGAACGTCGCTACTGTGTAACGAGGCGGGAGCTGCTTGCTGTGGTCGGTGCCATCCGACATTTCAAGTATTACCTTGGGGGCCTCCACTTCACAGTCAGAACCGACCATTCTGCCTTACAGTGGCTCATGTCTTTCAGAGAGCCAGAAGGCCAGCTGGCACGCTGGATTGAGGAGCTACAGGCGTATGACTTCACTGTGGTCCACAGACCAGGGGCCCGCCACGGAAACGCTGACGCTCTTTCACGCCGCCCCTGCAGCGCTGATGGCTACAACTACTGTGAGAAAAGCGACTGGAGAGGGACCGTGGCAGGTGGTGGTGCCCAGGGTACTGAGGGAGACAGTGCTCCAGGCGATGCACGGAGCTCCTGGATCTGGTCACTCGGGGTTACTGCCAATGGCACCATCCCCTGCCATTGGCCTCGCCTCCACCTCAACCCCTTTTCCTTCTCCCCCAGGACGGAGGTGGCCTCAGAGGAACCGGAGGGCCCCTGGCCACCTGAAAGACTTTGTTTGCCCCTTCGGGGGAAGGGACTTTGAAGGGGGGGATAGAGTAACGGACTGAGTGACATAAAATGTTCAACTGTTATGTTATCAGGGTTATTGTGTTACAATAATAAGTTGTTCAAGTTAAGAGTAAGAGTTATGACATTTACTGAGTTCAGCGGGTCAGTGAAGGTCTCCTGACCTTTATAGCTGTCAAACCTGTCAATCATTGGAGCTTCCTATTGGGTTTAGGTGGCACAAGAGAGAATACCTGGGATTTGCAGATATAGTTGGGTGGGATGTAATTGTGTTGTTCTGCTAACCTGAAAGAGTGAGTCTGTGTTCTGGAGCGTTATGTCCTGCCGGTTCAGACTGTGTTTAACGGTGTTATCTGTTGTGTTGGCGTAGGCTACGGCCCACAGTAGCCTGTGTTCTGTCCGCTAATAAACTAGAATAAGCAACATTACGTCTCGTGGCTTTCCTTACCGAGGGTCGCTACAATAATTTAGATTGACCGGGTAGAGTAGCGCTAGAGTTATAAGAAAATCACTATCTTACCTTCACTATCTGACTCATTTGCCTGTGTTATTTGAAATCAATTCATTCATCATTTGTATTCTTGTTTAATTATTAATCTTGTTATCCATTCATTTAATCGTATTAGAAATAAATTACCTATTTATTGCCAAGTTGTCTGTCATATTATTTCAAGTGGGAACTATAAGGTCAATGAACTCGGTACTTACGCCTGAGATATTGGGACTGGATAATTTGTTGCCAAAGTATTGATTTTAT
>NW_026547596.1:0-644 GCF_027596085.1 Anoplopoma fimbria | reverse complement strand
ACTAACACAACTACATATCACTTACCACAAATCAGCCACAAGGTGGCATCAAAGCATATGAAGTCAGAAACTCTTAAATCTCCCCAGACAAAGGCCACTCATATGCAGAAGTAATAGAGCACAATTACTCCAAACAAAAGTCAAATATAGCAAACAGACTTAACCCAATAAACAGGAATATTTTAATTATTTTGTCGGATCAAATCTTATTTAGAACACACCGTTGTGGTTTAATTCTCTTCTCCTATGACTGACAGTGGGGAGAGACGTAAAAGTGTTTCTGAGTGTTCAGCAGTGGAACCACAGGATGGCAGCATCTCACATACAATAAGTGAATGAATGAACTGTACCTCAAAGTTTCCCTCTTCAAGAACTCCACCTTAGTTTGGGGCTGGGTTCTGTTTCACATGTACAAGTACCGACATGACACCTGGGTTTCATCAACCACAACCTATACAATACTCTTTACTAACTTAGAATGAGAAATATTACATGTGTGGAAATCCTCCTGACCAGATCACTTCTGTTCAGATGAAACACAGACTTGTTGTTTTTTACAACATAAGGATTATGCTTCTTTCATGAGTGAAGCCCTCGATTGTGTCATTTATGTTTATGTCTGCAGAGTAGAATGATGTGCTGCA
>NW_026547595.1:0-2255 GCF_027596085.1 Anoplopoma fimbria | reverse complement strand
GTTGTCGTTTCTTGAAGCCATTGTTTACTTACATAGCCATGACCATTGAAACTTTGTCAAAAAGTAGGCGGAGTTCATTTGACTTGGCTGCATTTAGTATTTAAGATGGGCAACATTGTGCAAGAAACACCACTTCCACATCATCTCGGACACAACACAACAAGAGATAGATGTCAATGAAATCATATTCAGATAACCTCAAACGGAGACACTGGTGATTTATTAGTCCATAAGTGCTTCTCTTTGGGGTTGTCTTGGTTGTGTGTTCTTCAACCGACATATTAAAGGAAAATTGGACAGATGTTCAATTTCCACCATTTCAAAAAGACTAGCAAAATGAATAAATAGGGAACAGAGGAAGAAATACTTTTTTTAAGTGAAATGCTCTCAGATTACCTCAAATAGAGCCACTGCTGATTCTTGTGTTCATAAGTGCTTCTCTTTGTGGTTGTCTTAGTTGTTACAATCGCATGGGATTGAATCCAGTACATTTTCCCATTTATGTCCAGATTTGGTCTGCATGATTACCCTTACAAAAACACTAACTTTGGTTCTCAATGCAGTAAGTGCTTTTTGTTGGGGTAGTTTTGCTGATCCCTGCATCTTTGAGTGTTTGAGTTGTATGTCATTTGAAAATTGTAGTGAGATATGCACTCCAATTTTAGTCCCTGATACTGCATTGGAATTGCTTTCAGATCTGTTGCCCTCAGAAGATGTCTTGAGGTCCTACAGTAGAATTTACTTTTCAAGTAGAAATTCTGTGCTAACTGTAATTATTTGTATTGATTTCAAGAACTGCTGATGGAGCTGCAAGTTCAGGCCACCATGTGGCAAAGAGTTGCACCAAGAAGTCTCATTGCAGTCTAATTGACGACTCATCAAATGCTAATGGTATGCATACATTTAAGATGATAGTTGTCGTTTCTTGAAGCCATTGTTTACTTACATAGCCATGACCTTTGAAACTTCATCAAAACGTAGGCGGAGTTCATTTGACTTGGCTGCATTTAGTATTTAAGATGGGCAACATTTTGCAAGAAACACCACTTCCACATCATCTCGGACACAACACAGAGGATGCCAGGAAGAAACATCTAGACAACCAGGAAATTTTTTACAGCTCACTGGAGGTCTTGTATGTTGCCTCAACTTGAGCATTGGCTTTTGTTTGAATTCAGTAAGTGCTACTTGTTGGGGCGGTTGAACCTGACAAATACTACGGACTACAAGAAGAGATTAATGTCAATGAAATCATATTCAGATAACCTCAAACGGAGACATTCATGATTTATTAGTCCATAAGTGCTTCTCTTTGGGGTTGTCTTGGTTGTGTGTTCTTCAACAGACATGTTAGAGGAAAATTGGACAGATGTTCAATTTCCACCATCTCAAAAAGACCAGCCAAATGAATAAATAGGGAACAGAGGAAGAAATACTTTTTTGTGGTTGTCTTAGTTGTTACAATCGCATGGGATTGAATCCAGTACATTTTCCCATTTATGTCCAGATTTGGTCTGCATGATTACCCTTACAAAAACACTAACTTTGGTTCTCAATGCAGTAAGTGCTTTTTGTTGGGGTAGTTTTGCTGATCCCTGCATCTTTGAGTGTTTGAGTTGTATGTCATTTGAAAATTGTAGTGAGATATGCACTCCAATTTTAGTCCCTGATACTGCATTGGAATTGCTTTCAGATCTGTTGCCCTCAGAAGATGTCTTGAGGTCCTACAGTAGAATTTACTTTTCAAGTAGAAATTCTGTGCTAACTGTAATTATTTGTATTGATTTCAAGAACTGCTGATGGAGCTGCAAGTTCAGGCCACCATGTGGCAAAGAGTTGCACCAAGAAGTCTCATTGCAGTCTAATTGACGACTCATCAAATGCTAATGGTATGCATACATTTAAGATGATAGTTGTCGTTTCTTGAAGCCATTGTTTACTTACATAGCCATGACCTTTGAAACTTCATCAAAACGTAGGCGGAGTTCATTTGACTTGGCTGCATTTAGTATTTAAGATGGGCAACATTTTGCAAGAAACACCACTTCCACATCATCTCGGACACAACACAGAGGATGCCAGGAAGAACCATCTGGACAACCAGGAAAATCTTTACAGCTCACTGGAGGTCTTGTATGTTGCCTCAACTTGAGCATTGGCTTGTGTTTGAGTTCAGTAAGTGCTACTTGTTGGGGCACTTGAACCTGACAAATACTACGGACAACAACAAGAGATAGATGTCAATGAAATCATAT
>NW_026547594.1:0-2553 GCF_027596085.1 Anoplopoma fimbria | reverse complement strand
CCTACAGTAGAATTTACTTTTCAAGTAGAAATTCTGTGCTAACTGTAATTATTTGTATTGATTTCAAGAACTGCTGATGGAGCTGCAAGTTCAGGCCACCATGTGGCAAAGAGTTGCACCAAGAAGTCTCATTGCAGTCTAATTGACCACTCATCAAATGCTAAAGATGGGCAACATTGTGCAAGAAACACCACTTCACATCATCTCGGACACAACACAGAGGATGCCAGGAAGAACCATCTGGACAACTAGGAAAATCTTTACAGCTCACTGGAGGTCTTGTATGTTGCCTCAACTTGAGCATTGGCTTGTGTTTGAGTTCAGTAAGTGCTACTTCTTGGGGCACTTGAACCTGACAAATACTACGGACAACAACAAGAGATAGATGTCAATGAAATCATATTCAGATAACCTCAAACGGAGACACTGGTGATTTATTAGTCCATAAGTGCTTCTCTTTGGGGTTGTCTTGGTTGTGTGTTCTTCAACAGACATATTAAAGGAAAATTGGACAGATGTTCAATTTCCACCATTTATTACCTCAAATAGAGCCACTGCTGATTCTTGTGTTCATAAGTGCTTCTCTTTGTGGTTGTCTTAGTTGTTACAATCGCATGGGATTGAATCCAGTACATTTTCCCATTTATGTCCAGATTTGGTCTGCATGATTACCCTTACAAAAACACTAACTTTGGTTCTCAATGCAGTAAGTGCTTTTTGTTGGGGTAGTTTTGCTGATCCCTGCATCTTTGAGTGTTTGAGTTGTATGTCATTTGAAAATTGTAGTGAGATATGCACTCCAATTTTAGTCCCTGATACTGCATTGGAATTGCTTTCAGATCTGTTGCCCTCAGAAGATGTCTTGAGGTCCTACAGTAGAATTTACTTTTCAAGTAGAAATTCTGTGCTAACTGTAATTATTTGTATTGATTTCAAGAACTGCTGATGGAGCTGCAAGTTCAGGCAAATGCTAATGGTATGCATACATTTAAGATGATAGTTGTCGTTTCTTGAAGCCATTGTTTACTTACATAGCCATGACCTTTGAAACTTCATCAAAACGTAGGCGGAGTTCATTTGACTTGGCTGCATTTAGTATTTAAGATGGGCAACATTTTGCAAGAAACACCACTTCCACATCATCTCGGACACAACACAGAGGATGCCAGGAAGAAACATCTAGACAACCAGGAAATTTTTTACAGCTCACTGGAGGTCTTGTATGTTGCCTCAACTTGAGCATTGGCTTTTGTTTGAATTCAGTAAGTGCTACTTGTTGGGGCGGTTGAACCTGACAAATACTACGGACTACAAGAAGAGATTAATGTCAATGAAATCATATTCAGATAACCTCAAACGGAGACATTCATGATTTATTAGTCCATAAGTGCTTCTCTTTGGGGTTGTCTTGGTTGTGTGTTCTTCAACAGACATGTTAAAGGAAAATTGGACAGATGTTCAATTTCCACCATCTCAAAAAGACTAGCCAAATGAATAAATAGGGAACAGAGGAAGAAATACTTTTTATATGGGAAATGCTCTCAGATCAACTCAACTGGTGATTCCTGTGTTCATAAGTGCTTCTCTTTGTGGTTGTCTTAGTTGTTACAATCGCATGGGATTGAATCCAGTACATTTTCCTATTTATGTCCAGATTTGGTCAGCATGATTACCCTTACAAAAACACTAACTTTGGTTCTCAATGCAGTAAGTGCTTTTTGTTGGGGTAGTTTTGCTGATCCCTGCATCTTTGAGTGTTTGAGTTGTATGTCATTTGAAAATTGTAGTGAGATATGCACTCCAATTTTAGTCCCTGATACTGCATTGGAATTGCTTTCAGATCTGTTGCCCTCAGAAGATGTCTTGAGGTCCTACAGTAGAATTTACTTTTCAAGTAGAAATTCTGTGCTAACTGTAATTATTTGTATTGATTTCAAGAACTGCTGATGGAGCTGCAAGTTCAGGCCACCATGTGGCAAAGAGTTGCACCAAGAAGTCTCATTGCAGTCTAATTGACCACTCATCAAATGCTAATGGTATGCATACATTTAAGATGATGGTTGTCGTTTCTTGAAGCCATTGTTTACTTACATAGCCATGACCATTGAAACTTTGTCAAAAAGTAGGCGGAGTTCATTTGACTTGTGTGCATTTAGTATTTAAGATGGGCAACATTGTGCAAGAAACACCACTTCCACATCATCTCGGACACAACACAGAGGATGCCAGGAAGAACCATCTGGACAACTAGGAAAATCTTTACAGCTCACTGGAGGTCTTGTATGTTGCCTCAACTTGAGCATTGGCTTGTGTTTGAGTTCAGTAAGTGCTACTTCTTGGGGCACTTGAACCTGACAAATACTACGGACAACAACAAGAGATATAACCTCAAACGGAGACACTGGTGATTTATTAGTCCATAAGTGCTTCTCTTTGGGGTTGTCTTGGTTGTGTGTTCTTCAACCGACATATTAAAGGAAAATTGGACAGATGTTCAATTTCCACCATTTCAAAAAGACTAGCAAAATAGGGAACAGAGGAAGAAATACTTTT
>NW_026547593.1:0-2203 GCF_027596085.1 Anoplopoma fimbria | reverse complement strand
TAATTGACCTCTCATCAAATGCTAATGGTATGCATACATTTAAGATGATGGTTGTCGTTTCTTGAAGCCATTGTTTACTTACATAGCCATGACCATTGAAACTTTGTCAAAAAGTAGGCGGAGTTCATTTGACTTGGCTGCATTTAGTATTTAAGATGGGCAACATTGTGCAAGAAACACCACTTCCACATCATCTCGGACACAACACAGAGGATGCCAGGAAGATAGATGTCAATGAAATCATATTCAGATAACCTCAAACGGAGACACTGGTGATTTATTAGTCCATAAGTGCTTCTCTTTGGGGTTGTCTTGGTTGTGTGTTCTTCAACCGACATATTAAAGGAAAATTGGACAGATGTTCAATTTCCACCATTTCAAAAAGACTAGCAAAATGAATAAATAGGGAACAGAGGAAGAAATACTTTTTTTAAGTGAAATGCTCTCAGATTACCTCAAATAGAGCCACTGCTGATTCTTGTGTTCATAAGTGCTTCTCTTTGTGGTTGTCTTAGTTGTTACAATCGCATGGGATTGAATCCAGTACATTTTCCCATTTATGTCCAGATTTGGTCTGCATGATTACCCTTACAAAAACACTAACTTTGGTTCTCAATGCAGTAAGTGCTTTTTGTTGGGGTAGTTTTGCTGATCCCTGCATCTTTGAGTGTTTGAGTTGTATGTCATTTGAAAATTGTAGTGAGATATGCACTCCAATTTTAGTCCCTGATACTGCATTGGAATTGCTTTCAGATCTGTTGCCCTCAGAAGATGTCTTGAGGTCCTACAGTAGAATTTACTTTTCAAGTAGAAATTCTGTGCTAACTGTAATTATTTGTATTGATTTCAAGAACTGCTGATGGAGCTGCAAGTTCAGGCCACCATGTGGCAAAGAGTTGCACCAAGAAGTCTCATTGCAGTCTAATTGACCACTCATCAAATGCTAATGGTATGCATACATTTAAGATGATAGTTGTCGTTTCTTGAAGCCATTGTTTACTTACATAGCCATGACCTTTGAAACTTCATCAAAACGTAGGCGGAGTTCATTTGACTTGGCTGCATTTAGTATTTAAGATGGGCAACATTTTGCAAGAAACACCACTTCCACATCATCTCGGACACAACACAGAGGATGCCAGGAAGAAACATCTAGACAACCAGGAAATTTTTTACAGCTCACTGGAGGTCTTGTATGTTGCCTCAACTTGAGCATTGGCTTTTGTTTGAATTCAGTAAGTGCTACTTGTTGGGGCGGTTGAACCTGACAAATACTACGGACTACAAGAAGAGATTAATGTCAATGAAATCATATTCAGATAACCTCAAACGGAGACATTCATGATTTATTAGTCCATAAGTGCTTCTCTTTGGGGTTGTCTTGGTTGTGTGTTCTTCAACAGACATGTTAAAGGAAAATTGGACAGATGTTCAATTTCCACCATCTCAAAAAGACTAGCCAAATGAATAAATAGGGAACAGAGGAAGAAATACTTTTTATATGGGAAATGCTCTCAGATCAACTCAACTGGTGATTCCTGTGTTCATAAGTGCTTCTCTTTGTGGTTGTCTTAGTTGTTACAATCGCATGGGATTGAATCCAGTACATTTTCCTATTTATGTCCAGATTTGGTCTGCATGATTACCCTTACAAAAACACTAACTTTGGTTCTCAATGCAGTAAGTGCTTTTTGTTGGGGTAGTTTTGCTGATCCCTGCATCTTTGAGTGTTTGAGTTGTATGTCATTTGAAAATTGTAGTGAGATATGCACTCCAATTTTAGTCCCTGATACTGCATTGGAATTGCTTTCAGATCTGTTGCCCTCAGAAGATGTCTTGAGGTCCTACAGTAGAATTTACTTTTCAAGTAGAAATTCTGTGCTAACTGTAATTATTTGTATTGATTTCAAGAACTGCTGATGGAGCTGCAAGTTCAGGCCACCCATTGAAACTTTGTCAAAAAGTAGGCGGAGTTCATTTGACTTGGCTGCATTTAGTATTTAAGATGGGCAACATTGTGCAAGAAACACCACTTCCACATCATCTCGGACACAACACAGAGGATGCCAGGAAGAACCATCTGGACAACTAGGAAAATCTTTACAGCTCACTGGAGGTCTTGTATGTTGCCTCAACTTGAGCATTGGCTTGTGTTTGAATTCAGTAAGTGCTACTTGTTGGGGCGGTTGAACCTGACAAATAC
>NW_026547592.1:0-2705 GCF_027596085.1 Anoplopoma fimbria | reverse complement strand
TCAAGAACTGCTGATGGAGCTGCAAGTTCAGGCCACCATGTGGCAAAGAGTTGCACCAAGTCTCATTGCAGTCTAATTGACCTCTCATCAAATGCTAATGGTAGAACCATCTGGACAACTAGGAAAATCTTTACAGCTCACTGGAGGTCTTGTATGTTGCCTCAACTTGAGCATTGGCTTGTGTTTGAGTTCAGTAAGTGCTACTTCTTGGGGCACTTGAACCTGACAAATACTACGGACAACAACAAGAGATAGATGTCAATGAAATCATATTCAGATAACCTCAAACGGAGACACTGGTGATTTATTAGTCCATAAGTGCTTCTCTTTGGGGTTGTCTTGGTTGTGTGTTCTTCAACCGACATATTAAAGGAAAATTGGACAGATGTTCAATTTCCACCATTTCAAAAAGACTAGCAAAATGAATAAATAGGGAACAGAGGAAGAAATACTTTTTTAAGTGAAATGCTCTCAGATTACCTCAAATAGAGCCACTGCTGATTCTTGTGTTCATAAGTGCTTCTCTTTGTGGTTGTCTTAGTTGTTACAATCGCATGGGATTGAATCCAGTACATTTTCCCATTTATGTCCAGATTTGGTCTGCATGATTACCCTTACAAAAACACTAACTTTGGTTCTCAATGCAGTAAGTGCTTTTTGTTGGGGTAGTTTTGCTGATCCCTGCATCTTTGAGTGTTTGAGTTGTATGTCATTTGAAAATTGTAGTGAGATATGCACTCCAATTTTAGTCCCTGATACTGCATTGGAATTGCTTTCAGATCTGTTGCCCTCAGAAGATGTCTTGAGGTCCTACAGTAGAATTTACTTTTCAAGTAGAAATTCTGTGCTAACTGTAATTATTTGTATTGATTTCAAGAACTGCTGATGGAGCTGCAAGTTCAGGCCACCATGTGGCAAAGAGTTGCACCAAGAAGTCTCATTGCAGTCTAATTGACGACTCATCAAATGCTAATGGTATGCATACATTTAAGATGATAGTTGTCGTTTCTTGAAGCCATTGTTTACTTACATAGCCATGACCTTTGAAACTTCATCAAAACGTAGGCGGAGTTCATTTGACTTGGCTGCATTTAGTATTTAAGATGGGCAACATTTTGCAAGAAACACCACTTCCACATCATCTCGGACACAACACAGAGGATGCCAGGAAGAAACATCTAGACAACCAGGAAATTTTTTACAGCTCACTGGAGGTCTTGTATGTTGCCTCAACTTGAGCATTGGCTTTTGTTTGAATTCAGTAAGTGCTACTTGTTGGGGCGGTTGAACCTGACAAATACTACGGACTACAAGAAGAGATTAATGTCAATGAAATCATATTCAGATAACCTCAAACGGAGACATTCATGATTTATTAGTCCATAAGTGCTTCTCTTTGGGGTTGTCTTGGTTGTGTGTTCTTCAACAGACATGTTAAAGGAAAATTGGACAGATGTTCAATTTCCACCATCTCAAAAAGACTAGCCAAATGAATAAATAGGGAACAGAGGAAGAAATACTTTTTATATGGGAAATGCTCTCAGATCAACTCAACTGGTGATTCCTGTGTTCATAAGTGCTTCTCTTTGTGGTTGTCTTAGTTGTTACAATCGCATGGGATTGAATCCAGTACATTTTCCTATTTATGTCCAGATTTGGTCTGCATGATTACCCTTACAAAAACACTAACTTTGGTTCTCAATGCAGTAAGTGCTTTTTGTTGGGGTAGTTTTGCTGATCCCTGCATCTTTGAGTGTTTGAGTTGTATGTCATTTGAAAATTGTAGTGAGATATGCACTCCAATTTTAGTCCCTGATACTGCATTGGAATTGCTTTCAGATCTGTTGCCCTCAGAAGATGTCTTGAGGTCCTACAGTAGAATTTACTTTTCAAGTAGAAATTCTGTGCTAACTGTAATTATTTGTATTGATTTCAAGAACTGCTGATGGAGCTGCAAGTTCAGGCCACCATGTGGCAAAGAGTTGCACCAAGAAGTCTCATTGCAGTCTAATTGACCTCTCATCAAATGCTAATGGTATGCATACATTTAAGATGATGGTTGTCGTTTCTTGAAGCCATTGTTTACTTACATAGCCATGACCATTGAAACTTTGTCAAAAAGTAGGCGGAGTTCATTTGACTTGTGTGCATTTAGTATTTAAGATGGGCAACATTGTGCAAGAAACACCACTTCCACATCATCTGGGACACAACACAGAGGATGCCAGGAAGAACCATCTGGACAACTAGGAAAATCTTTACAGCTCACTGGAGGTCTTGTATGTTGCCTCAACTTGAGCATTGGCTTGTGTTTGAGTTCAGTAAGTGCTACTTCTTGGGGCACTTGAACCTGACAAATACTACGGACAACAACAAGAGATAGATGTCAATGAAATCATATTCAGATAACCTCAAACGGAGACACTGGTGATTTATTAGTCCATAAGTGCTTCTCTTTGGGGTTGTCTTGGTTGTGTGTTCTTCAACCGACATATTAAAGGAAAATTGGACAGATGTTCAATTTCCACCATTTCAAAAAGACTAGCAAAATGAATAAATAGGGAACAGAGGAAGAAATACTTTTTTAAGTGAAATGCTCTCAGATTACCTCAAATAGAGCCACTGCTGATTCTTGTGTTCATAAGTGCTTCTCTTTGTGGTTGTCTTAGTTGTTACAATCGCATGGGATTGAATCCAGTACATTT
>NW_026547591.1:0-2305 GCF_027596085.1 Anoplopoma fimbria | reverse complement strand
GTTTACTTACATAGCCATGACCATTGAAACTTTGTCAAAAAGTAGGCGGAGTTCATTTGACTTGTGTGCATTTAGTATTTAAGATGGGCAACATTGTGCAAGAAACACCACTTCCACATCATCTGGGACACAATTTACAGCTCACTGGAGGTCTTGTATGTTGCCTCAACTTGAGCATTGGCTTGTGTTTGAGTTCAGTAAGTGCTACTTCTTGGGGCACTTGAACCTGACAAATACTACGGACAACAACAAGAGATAGATGTCAATGAAATCATATTCAGATAACCTCAAACGGAGACACTGGTGATTTATTAGTCCATAAGTGCTTCTCTTTGGGGTTGTCTTGGTTGTGTGTTCTTCAACCGACATATTAAAGGAAAATTGGACAGATGTTCAATTTCCACCATTTCAAAAAGACTAGCAAAATGAATAAATAGGGAACAGAGGAAGAAATACTTTTTTTAAGTGAAATGCTCTCAGATTACCTCAAATAGAGCCACTGCTGATTCTTGTGTTCATAAGTGCTTCTCTTTGTGGTTGTCTTAGTTGTTACAATCGCATGGGATTGAATCCAGTACATTTTCCCATTTATGTCCAGATTTGGTCTGCATGATTACCCTTACAAAAACACTAACTTTGGTTCTCAATGCAGTAAGTGCTTTTTGTTGGGGTAGTTTTGCTGATCCCTGCATCTTTGAGTGTTTGAGTTGTATGTCATTTGAAAATTGTAGTGAGATATGCACTCCAATTTTAGTCCCTGATACTGCATTGGAATTGCTTTCAGATCTGTTGCCCTCAGAAGATGTCTTGAGGTCCTACAGTAGAATTTACTTTTCAAGTAGAAATTCTGTGCTAACTGTAATTATTTGTATTGATTTCAAGAACTGCTGATGGAGCTGCAAGTTCAGGCCACCATGTGGCAAAGAGTTGCACCAAGAAGTCTCATTGCAGTCTAATTGACGACTCATCAAATGCTAATGGTATGCATACATTTAAGATGATAGTTGTCGTTTCTTGAAGCCATTGTTTACTTACATAGCCATGACCTTTGAAACTTCATCAAAACGTAGGCGGAGTTCATTTGACTTGGCTGCATTTAGTATTTAAGATGGGCAACATTTTGCAAGAAACACCACTTCCACATCATCTCGGACACAACACAGAGGATGCCAGGAAGAAACATCTAGACAACCAGGAAATTTTTTACAGCTCACTGGAGGTCTTGTATGTTGCCTCAACTTGAGCATTGGCTTTTGTTTGAATTCAGTAAGTGCTACTTGTTGGGGCGGTTGAACCTGACAAATACTACGGACTACAAGAAGAGATTAATGTCAATGAAATCATATTCAGATAACCTCAAACGGAGACATTCATGATTTATTAGTCCATAAGTGCTTCTCTTTGGGGTTGTCTTGGTTGTGTGTTCTTCAACAGACATGTTAAAGGAAAATTGGACAGATGTTCAATTTCCACCATCTCAAAAAGACTAGCCAAATGAATAAATAGGGAACAGAGGAAGAAATACTTTTTATATGGGAAATGCTCTCAGATCAACTCAACTGGTGATTCCTGTGTTCATAAGTGCTTCTTTGTGGTTGTCTTAGTTGTTACAATCGCATGGGATTGAATCCAGTACATTTTCCCATTTATGTCCAGATTTGGTCTGCATGATTACCCTTACAAAAACACTAACTTTGGTTCTCAATGCAGTAAGTGCTTTTTGTTGGGGTAGTTTTGCTGATCCCTGCATCTTTGAGTGTTTGAGTTGTATGTCATTTGAAAATTGTAGTGAGATATGCACTCCAATTTTAGTCCCTGATACTGCATTGGAATTGCTTTCAGATCTGTTGCCCTCAGAAGATGTCTTGAGGTCCTACAGTAGAATTTACTTTTCAAGTAGAAATTCTGTGCTAACTGTAATTATTTGTATTGATTTCAAGAACTGCTGATGGAGCTGCAAGTTCAGGCCACCATGTGGCAAAGAGTTGCACCAAGAAGTCTCATTGCAGTCTAATTGACCTCTCATCAAATGCTAACTTACATAGCCATGACCATTGAAACTTTGTCAAAAAGTAGGCGGAGTTCATTTGACTTGGCTGCATTTAGTATTTAAGATGGGCAACATTTTGCAAGAAACACCACTTCCACATCATCTCGGACACAACACAGAGGATGCCAGGAAGAACCATCTGGACAACCAGGAAAATCTTTACAGCTCACTGGAGGTCTTGTATGTTGCCTCAACTTGAGCATTGGCTTGTGTTTGAATTCAGTAAGTGCTACTTGTTGGGGCGGTTGAACCTGA
>NW_026547590.1:0-554 GCF_027596085.1 Anoplopoma fimbria | reverse complement strand
CCTCAAGACATCTTCTGAGGGCAACAGATCTGAAAGCAATTCCAATGCAGTATCAGGGACTAAAATTGGAGTGCATATCTCACTACAATTTTCAAATGACATACAACTCAAACACTCAAAGATGCAGGGATCAGCAAAACTACCCCAACAAAAAGCACTTACTGCATTGAGAACCAAAGTTAGTGTTTTTGTAAGGGTAATCATGCTGACCAAATCTGGACATAAATAGGAAAATGTACTGGATTCAATCCCATGCGATTGTAACAACTAAGACAACCACAAAGAGAAGCACTTATGAACACAGGAATCACCAGTTGAGTTGATCTGAGAGCATTTCCCATATAAAAAGTATTTCTTCCTCTGTTCCCTATTTATTCATTTTGCTAGTCTTTTTGAAATGGTGGAAATTGAACATCTGTCCAATTTTCCTTTAATATGTCGGTTGAAGAACACACAACCAAGACAACCCCAAAGAGAAGCACTTATGGACTAATAAATCACCAGTGTCTCCGTTTGAGGTTATCTGAATATGATTTCATTGACATCTATCTCTT
>NW_026547589.1:0-3432 GCF_027596085.1 Anoplopoma fimbria | reverse complement strand
AGCACTTACTGCATTGAGAACCAAAGTTAGTGTTTTTGTAAGGGTAATCATGCAGACCAAATCTGGACATAAATGGGAAAATGTACTGGATTCAATCCCATGCGATTGTAACAACTAAGACAACCACAAAGAGAAGCACTTATGAACACAAGAATCAGCAGTGGCTCTATTTGAGGTAATCTGAGAGCATTTCACTTAAAAAAAGTATTTCTTCCTCTGTTCCCTATTTATTCATTTTGCTAGTCTTTTTGAAATGGTGGAAATTGAACATCTGTCCAATTTTCCTTTAATATGTCTGTTGAAGAACACACAACCAAGACAACCCCAAAGAGAAGCACTTATGGACTAATAAATCATGAATGTCTCCGTTTGAGGTTATCTGAATATGATTTCATTGACATTAATCTCTTCTTGTAGTCCGTAGTATTTGTCAGGTTCAACCGCCCCAACAAGTAGCACTTACTGAATTCAAACAAAAGCCAATGCTCAAGTTGAGGCAACATACAAGACCTCCAGTGAGCTGTAAAGATTTTCCTGGTTGTCTAGATGTTTCTTCCTGGCATCCTCTGTGTTGTGTCTGAGATGATGTGGAAGTGGTGTTTCTTGCAAAATGTTGCCCATCTTAAATACTAAATGCAGCCAAGTCAAATGAACTCCGCCTACGTTTTGATGAAGTTTCAAAGGTCATGGCTATGTAAGTAAACAATGGCTTCAAGAAACGACAACTATCATCTTAAATGTATGCATACCATTAGCATTTGATGAGTCGTCAATTAGACTGCAATGAGACTTCTTGGTGCAACTCTTTGCCACATGGTGGCCTGAACTTGCAGCTCCATCAGCAGTTCTTGAAATCAATACAAATAATTACAGTTAGCACAGAATTTCTACTTGAAAAGTAAATTCTACTGTAGGACCTCAAGACATCTTCTGAGGGCAACAGATCTGAAAGCAATTCCAATGCAGTATCAGGGACTAAAATTGGAGTGCATATCTCACTACAATTTTCAAATGACATACAACTCAAACACTCAAAGATGCAGGGATCAGCAAAACTACCCCAACAAAAAGCACTTACTGCATTGAGAACCAAAGTTAGTGTTTTTGTAAGGGTAATCATGCTGACCAAATCTGGACATAAATAGGAAAATGTACTGGATTCAATCCCATGCGATTGTAACAACTAAGACAACCACAAAGAGAAGCACTTATGAACACAGGAATCACCAGTTGAGTTGATCTGAGAGCATTTCCCATATAAAAAGTATTTCTTCCTCTGTTCCCTATTTATTCATTTGGCTAGTCTTTTTGAGATGGTGGAAATTGAACATCTGTCCAATTTTCCTTTAACATGTCTGTTGAAGAACACACAACCAAGACAACCCCAAAGAGAAGCACTTATGGACTAATAAATCATGAATGTCTCCGTTTGAGGTTATCTGAATATGATTTCATTGACATTAATCTCTTCTTGTAGTCCGTAGTATTTGTCAGGTTCAACCGCCCCAACAAGTAGCACTTACTGAATTCAAACAAAAGCCAATGCTCAAGTTGAGGCAACATACAAGACCTCCAGTGAGCTGTAAAAAATTTCCTGGTTGTCTAGATGTTTCTTCCTGGCATCCTCTGTGTTGTGTCCGAGATGATGTGGAAGTGGTGTTTCTTGCAAAATGTTGCCCATCTTAAATACTAAATGCAGCCAAGTCAAATGAACTCCGCCTACGTTTTGATGAAGTTTCAAAGGTCATGGCTATGTAAGTAAACAATGGCTTCAAGAAACGACAACTATCATCTTAAATGTATGCATACCATTAGCATTTGATGAGTCGTCAATTAGACTGCAATGAGACTTCTTGGTGCAACTCTTTGCCACATGGTGGCCTGAACTTGCAGCTCCATCAGCAGTTCTTGAAATCAATACAAATAATTACAGTTAGCACAGAATTTCTACTTGAAAAGTAAATTCTACTGTAGGACCTCAAGACATCTTCTGAGGGCAACAGATCTGAAAGCAATTCCAATGCAGTATCAGGGACTAAAATTGGAGTGCATATCTCACTACAATTTTCAAATGACATACAACTCAAACACTCAAAGATGCAGGGATCAGCAAAACTACCCCAACAAAAAGCACTTACTGCATTGAGAACCAAAGTTAGTGTTTTTGTAAGGGTAATCATGCAGACCAAATCTGGACATAAATAGGAAAATATACTGGATTCAATCCCATGCGATTGTAACAACTAAGACAACCACAAAGAGAAGCACTTATGAACACAAGAATCAGCAGTGGCTCTATTTGAGGTAATCTGAGAGCATTTCACTTAAAAAAAGTATTTCTTCCTCTGTTCCCTATTTATTCATTTTGCTAGTCTTTTTGAAATGGTGGAAATTGAACATCTGTCCAATTTTCCTTTAATATGTCGGTTGAAGAACACACAACCAAGACAACCCCAAAGAGAAGCACTTATGGACTAATAAATCACCAGTGTCTCCGTTTGAGGTTATCTGAATATGATTTCATTGACATTAATCTCTTGTTGTTGTCCGTAGTATTTGTCAGGTTCAAGTGCCCCAAGAAGTAGCACTTACTGAACTCAAACAAAAGCCAATGCTCAAGTTGAGGCAACATACAAGACCTCCAGTGAGCTGTAAAAATTTTCCTAGTTGTCCAGATGGTTCTTCCTGGCATCCTCTGTGTTGTGTCCGAGATGATGTGGAAGTGGTGTTTCTTGCAAAATGTTGCCCATCTTAAATACTAAATGCAGCCAAGTCAAATGAACTCCGCCTACGTTTTGATGAAGTTTCAAAGGTCATGGCTATGTAAGTAAACAATGGCTTCAAGAAACGACAACTATCATCTTAAATGTATGCATACCATTAGCATTTGATGAGTGGTCAATTAGACTGCAATGAGACTTCTTGGTGCAACTCTTTGCCACATGGTGGCCTGAACTTGCAGCTCCATCAGCAGTTCTTGAAATCAATACAAATAATTACAGTTAGCACAGAATTTCTACTTGAAAAGTAAATTCTACTGTAGGACCTCAAGACATCTTCTGAGGGCAACAGATCTGAAAGCAATTCCAATGCAGTATCAGGGACTAAAATTGGAGTGCATATCTCACTACAATTTTCAAATGACATACAACTCAAACACTCAAAGATGCAGGGATCAGCAAAACTACCCCAACAAAAAGCACTTACTGCATTGAGAACCAAAGTTAGTGTTTTTGTAAGGGTAATCATGCAGACCAAATCTGGACATAAATAGGAAAATGTACTGGATTCAATCCCATGCGATTGTAACAACTAAGACAACCACAAAGAGAAGCACTTATGAACACAGGAATCACCAGTTGAGTTGATCTGAGAGCATTTCCCATAAAAAAGTATTTCTTCCTCTGTTCCCTATTTATTCATTTGGCTAGT
>NW_026547588.1:0-2962 GCF_027596085.1 Anoplopoma fimbria | reverse complement strand
AAGCACTTATGGACTAATAAATCACCAGTGTCTCCGTTTGAGGTTATCTGAATATGATTTCATTGACATTAATCTCTTCTTGTAGTCCGTAGTATTTGTCAGGTTCAACCGCCCCAACAAGTAGCACTTACTGAATTCAAACAAAAGCCAATGCTCAAGTTGAGGCAACATACAAGACCTCCAGTGAGCTGTAAAATTTTCCTGGTTGTCCAGATGTTTCTTCCTGGCATCCTCTGTGTTGTGTCCGAGATGATGTGGAAGTGGTGTTTCTTGCAAAATGTTGCCCATTCCGCCTACGTTTTGATGAAGTTTCAAAGGTCATGGCTATGTAAGTAAACAATGGCTTCAAGAAACGACAACTATCATCTTAAATGTATGCATACCATTAGCATTTGATGAGTCGTCAATTAGACTGCAATGAGACTTCTTGGTGCAACTCTTTGCCACATGGTGGCCTGAACTTGCAGCTCCATCAGCAGTTCTTGAAATCAATACAAATAATTACAGTTAGCACAGAATTTCTACTTGAAAAGTAAATTCTACTGTAGGACCTCAAGACATCTTCTGAGGGCAACAGATCTGAAAGCAATTCCAATGCAGTATCAGGGACTAAAATTGGAGTGCATATCTCACTACAATTTTCAAATGACATACAACTCAAACACTCAAAGATGCAGGGATCAGCAAAACTACCCCAACAAAAAGCACTTACTGCATTGAGAACCAAAGTTAGTGTTTTTGTAAGGGTAATCATGCAGACCAAATCTGGACATAAATAGGAAAATGTACTGGATTCAATCCCATGCGATTGTAACAACTAAGACAACCACAAAGAGAAGCACTTATGAACACAGGAATCACCAGTTGAGTTGATCTGAGAGCATTTCCCATATAAAAAGTATTTCTTCCTCTGTTCCCTATTTATTCATTTGGCTAGTCTTTTTGAGATGGTGGAAATTGAACATCTGTCCAATTTTCCTTTAACATGTCTGTTGAAGAACACACAACCAAGACAACCCCAAAGAGAAGCACTTATGGACTAATAAATCATGAATGTCTCCGTTTGAGGTTATCTGAATATGATTTCATTGACATTAATCTCTTCTTGTAGTCCGTAGTATTTGTCAGGTTCAACCGCCCCAACAAGTAGCACTTACTGAATTCAAACAAAAGCCAATGCTCAAGTTGAGGCAACATACAAGACCTCCAGTGAGCTGTAAAAAATTTCCTGGTTGTCTAGATGTTTCTTCCTGGCATCCTCTGTGTTGTGTCCGAGATGATGTGGAAGTGGTGTTTCTTGCAAAATGTTGCCCATCTTAAATACTAAATGCAGCCAAGTCAAATGAACTCCGCCTACGTTTTGATGAAGTTTCAAAGGTCATGGCTATGTAAGTAAACAATGGCTTCAAGAAACGACAACTATCATCTTAAATGTATGCATACCATTAGCATTTGATGAGTCGTCAATTAGACTGCAATGAGACTTCTTGGTGCAACTCTTTGCCACATGGTGGCCTGAACTTGCAGCTCCATCAGCAGTTCTTGAAATCAATACAAATAATTACAGTTAGCACAGAATTTCTACTTGAAAAGTAAATTCTACTGTAGGACCTCAAGACATCTTCTGAGGGCAACAGATCTGAAAGCAATTCCAATGCAGTATCAGGGACTAAAATTGGAGTGCATATCTCACTACAATTTTCAAATGACATACAACTCAAACACTCAAAGATGCAGGGATCAGCAAAACTACCCCAACAAAAAGCACTTACTGCATTGAGAACCAAAGTTAGTGTTTTTGTAAGGGTAATCATGCAGACCAAATCTGGACATAAATGGGAAAATGTACTGGATTCAATCCCATGCGATTGTAACAACTAAGACAACCACAAAGAGAAGCACTTATGAACACAAGAATCAGCAGTGGCTCTATTTGAGGTAATCTGAGAGCATTTCACTTAAAAAAAGTATTTCTTCCTCTGTTCCCTATTTATTCATTTTGCTAGTCTTTTTGAAATGGTGGAAATTGAACATCTGTCCAATTTTCCTTTAATATGTCGGTTGAAGAACACACAACCAAGACAACCCCAAAGAGAAGCACTTATGGACTAATAAATCACCAGTGTCTCCGTTTGAGGTTATCTGAATATGATTTCATTGACATCTATCTCTTGTTGTTGTCCGTAGTATTTGTCAGGTTCAAGTGCCCCAAGAAGTAGCACTTACTGAACTCAAACACAAGCCAATGCTCAAGTTGAGGCAACATACAAGACCTCCAGTGAGCTGTAAAGATTTTCCTAGTTGTCCAGATGGTTCTTCCTGGCATCCTCTGTGTTGTGTCCGAGATGATGTGGAAGTGGTGTTTCTTGCACAATGTTGCCCATCTTAAATACTAAATGCACACAAGTCAAATGAACTCCGCCTACTTTTTGACAAAGTTTCAATGGTCATGGCTATGTAAGTAAACAATGGCTTCAAGAAACGACAACCATCATCTTAAATGTATGCATACCATTAGCATTTGATGAGAGGTCAATTAGACTGCAATGAGACTTCTTGGTGCAACTCTTTGCCACATGGTGGCCTGAACTTGCAGCTCCATCAGCAGTTCTTGAAATCAATACAAATAATTACAGTTAGCACAGAATTTCTACTTGAAAAGTAAATTCTACTGTAGGACCTCAAGACATCTTCTGAGGGCAACAGATCTGAAAGCAATTCCAATGCAGTATCAGGGACTAAAATTGGAGTGCATATCTCACTACAATTTTCAAATGACATACAACTCAAACACTCAAAGATGCAGGGATCAGCAAAACTACCCCAACAAAAAGCACTTACTGCATTGAGAACCAAAGTTAGTGTTTTTGTAAGGGTAATCATGCTGACCAAATCTGGACATAAATAGGAAAATGTACTGGATTCAATCCCATGCGATTGTAACAACTAAGACAACCACAAA
>NW_026547587.1:0-2934 GCF_027596085.1 Anoplopoma fimbria | reverse complement strand
AATATGATTTCATTGACATCTATCTCTTGTTGTTGTCCGTAGTATTTGTCAGGTTCAAGTGCCCCAAGAAGTAGCACTTACTGAACTCAAACACAAGCCAATGCTCAAGTTGAGGCAACATACAAGACCTCCAGTGAGCTGTAAAGATTTTCCTAGTTGTCCAGATGGTTCTTCCTGGCATCCTCTGTGTTGTGTCCCAGATGATGTGGAAGTGGTGTTTCTTGCACAATGTTGCCCATCTTAAATACTAAATGCACACAAGTCAAATGAACTCCGCCTACTTTTTGACAAAGTTTCAATGGTCATGGCTATGTAAGTAAACAATGGCTTCAAGAAACGACAACCATCATCTTAAATGTATGCATACCATTAGCATTTGATGAGAGGTCAATTAGACTGCAATGAGACTTCTTGGTGCAACTCTTTGCCACATGGTGGCCTGATCTTGCAGCTCCATCAGCAGTTCTTGAAAACAATACAAATAATTACAGTTAGCACTGAATTTCTACTCCAAAAAGTAAATTCTACTGTAGGACCTCAAGACATCTTCTGAGGCAACAGATCTGAATCCAATTCCAATGCAGTATCAGGGACTAAAATTGGAGTGCATATCTCACTACAATTTTCAAATGACATACAACTCAAACACTCAAAGATGCAGGGATCAGCAAAACTACCCCAACAAAAAGCACTTACTGCATTGAGAACCAAAGTTAGTGTTTTTGTAAGGGTAATCATGTCAGACCAAATCTGGACATAAATAGGAAAATGTACTGGATTCAATCCCATGCGATTGTAACAACTAAGACAACCACAAAGAGAAGCACTTATGAACACAGGAATCACCAGTTGAGGTGATCTGAGAGCATTTCCCATGAAAAAAGTATTTCTTCCTCTGTTCCCTATTTATTCATTTAGCTAGTCTTTTTGAAATGGTGGAAATTGAACATCTGTCCAATTTTCCTTTAATATGTCTGTTGAAGAACACACAACCAAGACAACCCCAAAGAGAAGCACTTATGGACTAATAAATCATGAATGTCTCCGTTTGAGGTTATCTGAATATGATTTCATTGACATTAATCTCTTCTTGTAGTCCGTAGTATTTGTCAGGTTCAACCGCCCCAACAAGTAGCACTTACTGAATTCAAACAAAAGCCAATGCTCAAGTTGAGGCAACATACAAGACCTCCAGTGAGCTGTAAAAAATTTCCTGGTTGTCTAGATGTTTCTTCCTGGCATCCTCTGTGTTGTGTCCGAGATGATGTGGAAGTGGTGTTTCTTGCAAAATGTTGCCCATCTTAAATACTAAATGCAGCCAAGTCAAATGAACTCCGCCTACGTTTTGATGAAGTTTCAAAGGTCATGGCTATGTAAGTAAACAATGGCTTCAAGAAACGACAACTATCATCTTAAATGTATGCATACCATTAGCATTTGATGAGTCGTCAATTAGACTGCAATGAGACTTCTTGGTGCAACTCTTTGCCACATGGTGGCCTGAACTTGCAGCTCCATCAGCAGTTCTTGAAATCAATACAAATAATTACAGTTAGCACAGAATTTCTACTTGAAAAGTAAATTCTACTGTAGGACCTCAAGACATCTTCTGAGGGCAACAGATCTGAAAGCAATTCCAATGCAGTATCAGGGACTAAAATTGGAGTGCATATCTCACTACAATTTTCAAATGACATACAACTCAAACACTCAAAGATGCAGGGATCAGCACAACAAAAAGCACTTACTGCATTGAGAACCAAAGTTAGTGTTTTTGTAAGGGTAATCATGCAGACCAAATCTGGACATAAATGGGAAAATGTACTGGATTCAATCCCATGCGATTGTAACAACTAAGACAACCACAAAGAGAAGCACTTATGAACACAAGAATCAGCAGTGGCTCTATTTGAGGTAATCTGAGAGCATTTCACTTAAAAAAGTATTTCTTCCTCTGTTCCCTATTTATTCATTTTGCTAGTCTTTTTGAAATGGTGGAAATTGAACATCTGTCCAATTTTCCTTTAATATGTCGGTTGAAGAACACACAACCAAGACAACCCCAAAGAGAAGCACTTATGGACTAATAAATCACCAGTGTCTCCGTTTGAGGTTATCTGAATATGATTTCATTGACATCTATCTCTTGTTGTTGTCCGTAGTATTTGTCAGGTTCAAGTGCCCCAAGAAGTAGCACTTACTGAACTCAAACACAAGCCAATGCTCAAGTGAGGCAACATACAAGACCTCCAGTGAGCTGTAAAGATTTTCCTAGTTGTCCAGATGGTTCTTCCTGGCATCCTCTGTGTTGTGTCCCAGATGATGTGGAAGTGGTGTTTCTTGCACAATGTTGCCCATCTTAAATACTAAATGCACACAAGTCAAATGAACTCCGCCTACTTTTTGACAAAGTTTCAATGGTCATGGCTATGTAAGTAAACAATGGCTTCAAGAAACGACAACCATCATCTTAAATGTATGCATACCATTAGCATTTGATGAGAGGTCAATTAGACTGCAATGAGACTTCTTGGTGCAACTCTTTGCCACATGGTGGCCTGATCTTGCAGCTCCATCAGCAGTTCTTGAAAACAATACAAATAATTACAGTTAGCACTGAATTTCTACTCCAAAAAGTAAATTCTACTGTAGGACCTCAAGACATCTTCTGAGGCAACAGATCTGAATCCAATTCCAATGCAGTATCAGGGACTAAAATTGGAGTGCATATCTCACTACAATTTTCAAATGACATACAACTCAAACACTCAAAGATGCAGGGATCAGCAAAACTACCCCAACAAAAAGCACTTACTGCATTGAGAACCAAAGTTAGTGTTTTTGTAAGGGTAATCATGCAGACCAAATCTGGACATAAATAGGAAAATGTACTGGATTCAATCCCATGCGATTGTAACAACTAAGACAACCACA
>NW_026547586.1:0-3331 GCF_027596085.1 Anoplopoma fimbria | reverse complement strand
AAAGTATTTCTTCCTCTGTTCCCTATTTATTCATTTTGCTAGTCTTTTTGAAATGGTGGAAATTGAACATCTGTCCAATTTTCCTTTAATATGTCTAATACTAAATGCAGCCAAGTCAAATGAACTCCGCCTACGTTTTGATGAAGTTTCAAAGGTCATGGCTATGTAAGTAAACAATGGCTTCAAGAAACGACAACTATCATCTTAAATGTATGCATACCATTAGCATTTGATGAGTCGTCAATTAGACTGCAATGAGACTTCTTGGATGGTGGCCTGAACTTGCAGCTCCATCAGCAGTTCTTGAAATCAATACAAATAATTACAGTTAGCACAGAATTTCTACTTGAAAAGTAAATTCTACTGTAGGACCTCAAGACATCTTCTGAGGGCAACAGATCTGAAAGCAATTCCAATGCAGTATCAGGGACTAAAATTGGAGTGCATATCTCACTACAATTTTCAAATGACATACAACTCAAACACTCAAAGATGCAGGGATCAGCAAAACTACCCCAACAAAAAGCACTTACTGCATTGAGAACCAAAGTTAGTGTTTTTGTAAGGGTAATCATGCAGACCAAATCTGGACATAAATGGGAAAATGTACTGGATTCAATCCCATGCGATTGTAACAACTAAGACAACCACAAAGAGAAGCACTTATGAACACAGGAATCACCAGTTGAGTTGATCTGAGAGCATTTCCCATATAAAAAGTATTTCTTCCTCTGTTCCCTATTTATTCATTTGGCTAGTCTTTTTGAGATGGTGGAAATTGAACATCTGTCCAATTTTCCTTTAACATGTCTGTTGAAGAACACACAACCAAGACAACCCCAAAGAGAAGCACTTATGGACTAATAAATCATGAATGTCTCCGTTTGAGGTTATCTGAATATGATTTCATTGACATTAATCTCTTCTTGTAGTCCGTAGTATTTGTCAGGTTCAACCGCCCCAACAAGTAGCACTTACTGAATTCAAACAAAAGCCAATGCTCAAGTTGAGGCAACATACAAGACCTCCAGTGAGCTGTAAAAAATTTCCTGGTTGTCTAGATGTTTCTTCCTGGCATCCTCTGTGTTGTGTCCGAGATGATGTGGAAGTGGTGTTTCTTGCAAAATGTTGCCCATCTTAAATACTAAATGCAGCCAAGTCAAATGAACTCCGCCTACGTTTTGATGAAGTTTCAAAGGTCATGGCTATGTAAGTAAACAATGGCTTCAAGAAACGACAACTATCATCTTAAATGTATGCATACCATTAGCATTTGATGAGTCGTCAATTAGACTGCAATGAGACTTCTTGGTGCAACTCTTTGCCACATGGTGGCCTGAACTTGCAGCTCCATCAGCAGTTCTTGAAATCAATACAAATAATTACAGTTAGCACAGAATTTCTACTTGAAAAGTAAATTCTACTGTAGGACCTCAAGACATCTTCTGAGGGCAACAGATCTGAAAGCAATTCCAATGCAGTATCAGGGACTAAAATTGGAGTGCATATCTCACTACAATTTTCAAATGACATACAACTCAAACACTCAAAGATGCAGGGATCAGCAAAACTACCCCAACAAAAAGCACTTACTGCATTGAGAACCAAAGTTAGTGTTTTTGTAAGGGTAATCATGCAGACCAAATCTGGACATAAATGGGAAAATGTACTGGATTCAATCCCATGCGATTGTAACAACTAAGACAACCACAAAGAGAAGCACTTATGAACACAAGAATCAGCAGTGGCTCTATTTGAGGTAATCTGAGAGCATTTCACTTAAAAAAAGTATTTCTTCCTCTGTTCCCTATTTATTCATTTTGCTAGTCTTTTTGAAATGGTGGAAATTGAACATCTGTCCAATTTTCCTTTAATATGTCGGTTGAAGAACACACAACCAAGACAACCCCAAAGAGAAGCACTTATGGACTAATAAATCACCAGTGTCTCCGTTTGAGGTTATCTGAATATGATTTCATTGACATCTATCTCTTGTTGTTGTCCGTAGTATTTGTCAGGTTCAAGTGCCCCAAGAAGTAGCACTTACTGAACTCAAACACAAGCCAATGCTCAAGTTGAGGCAACATACAAGACCTCCAGTGAGCTGTAAAGATTTTCCTAGTTGTCCAGATGGTTCTTCCTGGCATCCTCTGTGTTGTGTCCCAGATGATGTGGAAGTGGTGTTTCTTGCACAATGTTGCCCATCTTAAATACTAAATGCACACAAGTCAAATGAACTCCGCCTACTTTTTGACAAAGTTTCAATGGTCATGGCTATGTAAGTAAACAATGGCTTCAAGAAACGACAACCATCATCTTAAATGTATGCATACCATTAGCATTTGATGAGAGGTCAATTAGACTGCAATGAGACTTCTTGGTGCAACTCTTTGCCACATGGTGGCCTGAACTTGCAGCTCCATCAGCAGTTCTTGAAATCAATACAAATAATTACAGTTAGCACAGAATTTCTACTTGAAAAGTAAATTCTACTGTAGGACCTCAAGACATCTTCTGAGGGCAACAGATCTGAAAGCAATTCCAATGCAGTATCAGGGACTAAAATTGGAGTGCATATCTCACTACAATTTTCAAATGACATACAACTCAAACACTCAAAGATGCAGGGATCAGCAAAACTACCCCAACAAAAAGCACTTACTGCATTGAGAACCAAAGTTAGTGTTTTTGTAAGGGTAATCATGCAGACCAAATCTGGACATAAATAGGAAAATGTACTGGATTCAATCATGCGATTGTAACAACTAAGACAACCACAAAGAGAAGCACTTATGAACACAGGAATCACCAGTTGAGTTGATCTGAGAGCATTTCCCATATAAAAAGTATTTCTTCCTCTGTTCCCTATTTATTCATTTGGCTAGTCTTTTTGAGATGGTGGAAATTGAACATCTGTCCAATTTTCCTTTAACATGTCTGTTGAAGAACACACAACCAAGACAACCCCAAAGAGAAGCACTTATGGACTAATAAATCACCAATGTCTCCGTTTGAGGTTATCTGAATATGATTTCATTGACATCTATCTCTTGTTGTTGTAAATGTTGCCCATCTTAAATACTAAATGCAGCCAAGTCAAATGAACTCCGCCTACGTTTTGATGAAGTTTCAAAGGTCATGGCTATGTAAGTAAACAATGGCTTCAAGAAACGACAACTATCATCTTAAATGTATGCATACCATTAGCATTTGATGAGTGGTCAATTAGACTGCAATGAGACTTCTTGGTGCAACTCTTTGCCACATGGTGGCCTGAACTTGCAGCTCCATCAGCAGTTCTTGAAATCAATACAAATAATTACAGTTAGCA
>NW_026547585.1:0-597 GCF_027596085.1 Anoplopoma fimbria | reverse complement strand
GGTTCAAGTGCCCCAAGAAGTAGCACTTACTGAACTCAAACACAAGCCAATGCTCAAGTTGAGGCAACATACAAGACCTCCAGTGAGCTGTAAAGATTTTCCTAGTTGTCCAGATGGTTCTTCCTGGCATCCTCTGTGTTGTGTCCCAGATGATGTGGAAGTGGTGTTTCTTGCACAATGTTGCCCATCTTAAATACTAAATGCAGCCAAGTCAAATGAACTCCGCCTACGTTTTGATGAAGTTTCAACATGGTCATGGCTATGTGGGTAAACAATGGCTTCAAGAAACGACAACTATCATCTTAAATGTATGCATACCATTAGCATTTGATGAGTGGTCAATTAGACTGCAAATGGAGACTTCTTGGTGCAACTTTGCCACATGGTGGCCTGAACTTGCAGCTCCATCAGCAGTTCTTGAAATCAATACAAATAATTACAGTTAGCACAGAATTTCTACTTGAAAAGTAAATTCTACTGTAGGACCTCAAGACATCTTCTGAGGGAAACAGATCTGAAAGCAATTCCAATGCAGTATCAGGGACTAAAATTGGAGTGCATATCTCACTACAATTTTTCAATGACATACAACTCAAA
>NW_026547584.1:0-1464 GCF_027596085.1 Anoplopoma fimbria | reverse complement strand
AATATGATTTCATTGACATTAATCTCTTCTTGTAGTCCGTAGTATTTGTCAGGTTCAACCGCCCCAACAAGTAGCACTTACTGAATTCAAACAAAAGCCAATGCTCAAGTTGAGGCAACATACAAGACCTCCAGTGAGCTGTAAAAAATTTCCTGGTTGTCTAGATGTTTCTTCCTGGCATCCTCTGTGTTGTGTCCGAGATGATGTGGAAGTGGTGTTTCTTGCAAAATGTTGCCCATCTTAAATACTAAATGCAGCCAAGTCAAATGAACTCCGCCTACGTTTTGATGAAGTTTCAAAGGTCATGGCTATGTAAGTAAACAATGGCTTCAAGAAACGACAACTATCATCTTAAATGTATGCATACCATTAGCATTTGATGAGTCGTCAATTAGACTGCAATGAGACTTCTTGGTGCAACTCTTTGCCACATGGTGGCCTGAACTTGCAGCTCCATCAGCAGTTCTTGAAATCAATACAAATAATTACAGTTAGCACAGAATTTCTACTTGAAAAGTAAATTCTACTGTAGGACCTCAAGACATCTTCTGAGGGCAACAGATCTGAAAGCAATTCCAATGCAGTATCAGGGACTAAAATTGGAGTGCATATCTCACTACAATTTTCAAATGACATACAACTCAAACACTCAAAGATGCAGGGATCAGCAAAACTACCCCAACAAAAAGCACTTACTGCATTGAGAACCAAAGTTAGTGTTTTTGTAAGGGTAATCATGCAGACCAAATCTGGACATAAATGGGAAAATGTACTGGATTCAATCCCATGCGATTGTAACAACTAAGACAACCACAAAGAGAAGCACTTATGAACACAAGAATCAGCAGTGGCTCTATTTGAGGTAATCTGAGAACATTTCACTTAAAAAAGTATTTCTTCCTCTGTTCCCTATTTATTCATTTTGCTAGTCTTTTTGAAATGGTGGAAATTGAACATCTGTCCAATTTTCCTTTAATATGTCGGTTGAAGAACACACAACCAAGACAACCCCAAAGAGAAGCACTTATGGACTAATAAATCACCAGTGTCTCCGTTTGAGGTTATCTGAATATGATTTCATTGACATCTATCACATACAAGACCTCCAGTGAGCTGTAAAGATTTTCCTAGTTGTCCAGATGGTTCTTCCTGGCATCCTCTGTGTTGTGTCCGAGATGATGTGGAAGTGGTGTTTCTTGCACAATGTTGCCCATCTTAAATACTAAATGCAGCCAAGTCAAATGAACTCCGCCTACTTTTTGACAAAGTTTCAATGGTCATGGCTATGTAAGTAAACAATGGCTTCAAGAAACGACAACCATCATCTTAAATGTATGCATACCATTAGCATTTGATGAGAGGTCAATTAGACTGCAATGAGACTTCTTGGTGCAACTCTTTGCCACATGGTGGCCTGAACTTGCAGCTCCATCAGCAGTTCTTGAAATCAATACAAATAATTAC
>NW_026547583.1:0-1676 GCF_027596085.1 Anoplopoma fimbria | reverse complement strand
TTTTTGTAAGGGTAATCATGCAGACTATGAACACAGGAATCACCAGTTGAGTTGATCTGAGAGCATTTCCCATATAAAAAGTATTTCTTCCTCTGTTCCCTATTTATTCATTTGGCTAGTCTTTTTGAGATGGTGGAAATTGAACATCTGTCCAATTTTCCTTTAACATGTCTGTTGAAGAACACACAACCAAGACAACCCCAAAGAGAAGCACTTATGGACTAATAAATCATGAATGTCTCCGTTTGAGGTTATCTGAATATGATTTCATTGACATTAATCTCTTCTTGTAGTCCGTAGTATTTGTCAGGTTCAACCGCCCCAACAAGTAGCACTTACTGAATTCAAACAAAAGCCAATGCTCAAGTTGAGGCAACATACAAGACCTCCAGTGAGCTGTAAAAAATTTCCTGGTTGTCTAGATGTTTCTTCCTGGCATCCTCTGTGTTGTGTCCGAGATGATGTGGAAGTGGTGTTTCTTGCAAAATGTTGCCCATCTTAAATACTAAATGCAGCCAAGTCAAATGAACTCCGCCTACGTTTTGATGAAGTTTCAAAGGTCATGGCTATGTAAGTAAACAATGGCTTCAAGAAACGACAACTATCATCTTAAATGTATGCATACCATTAGCATTTGATGAGTCGTCAATTAGACTGCAATGAGACTTCTTGGTGCAACTCTTTGCCACATGGTGGCCTGAACTTGCAGCTCCATCAGCAGTTCTTGAAATCAATACAAATAATTACAGTTAGCACAGAATTTCTACTTGAAAAGTAAATTCTACTGTAGGACCTCAAGACATCTTCTGAGGGCAACAGATCTGAAAGCAATTCCAATGCAGTATCAGGGACTAAAATTGGAGTGCATATCTCACTACAATTTTCAAATGACATACAACTCAAACACTCAAAGATGCAGGGATCAGCAAAACTACCCCAACAAAAAGCACTTACTGCATTGAGAACCAAAGTTAGTGTTTTTGTAAGGGTAATCATGCAGACCAAATCTGGACATAAATGGGAAAATGTACTGGATTCAATCCCATGCGATTGTAACAACTAAGACAACCACAAAGAGAAGCACTTATGAACACAAGAATCAGCAGTGGCTCTATTTGAGGTAATCTGAGAGCATTTCACTTAAAAAAAGTATTTCTTCCTCTGTTCCCTATTTATTCATTTTGCTAGTCTTTTTGAAATGGTGGAAATTGAACATCTGTCCAATTTTCCTTTAATATGTCGGTTGAAGAACACACAACCAAGACAACCCCAAAGAGAAGCACTTATGGACTAATAAATCACCAGTGTCTCCGTTTGAGGTTATCTGAATATGATTTCATTGCAACATACAAGACCTCCAGTGAGCTGTAAAGATTTTCCTAGTTGTCCAGATGGTTCTTCCTGGCATCCTCTGTGTTGTGTCCGAGATGATGTGGAAGTGGTGTTTCTTGCACAATGTTGCCCATCTTAAATACTAAATGCAGCCAAGTCAATTGAACTCCGCCTACTTTTTGACAAAGTTTCAATGGTCATGGCTATGTAAGTAAACAATGGCTTCAAGAAACGACAACCATCATCTTAAATGTATGCATACCATTAGCATTTGATGAGAGGTCAATTAGACTGCAATGAGACTTCTTGGTGCAACTCTTTGCCACATGGTGGCCTGAACTTGC
>NW_026547582.1:0-1644 GCF_027596085.1 Anoplopoma fimbria | reverse complement strand
TGCATTGAGAACCAAAGTTAGTGTTTTTGTAAGGGTAATCATGCAGATAACATGTCTGTTGAAGAACACACAACCAAGACAACCCCAAAGAGAAGCACTTATGGACTAATAAATCATGAATGTCTCCGTTTGAGGTTATCTGAATATGATTTCATTGACATTAATCTCTTCTTGTAGTCCGTAGTATTTGTCAGGTTCAACCGCCCCAACAAGTAGCACTTACTGAATTCAAACAAAAGCCAATGCTCAAGTTGAGGCAACATACAAGACCTCCAGTGAGCTGTAAAAAATTTCCTGGTTGTCTAGATGTTTCTTCCTGGCATCCTCTGTGTTGTGTCCGAGATGATGTGGAAGTGGTGTTTCTTGCAAAATGTTGCCCATCTTAAATACTAAATGCAGCCAAGTCAAATGAACTCCGCCTACGTTTTGATGAAGTTTCAAAGGTCATGGCTATGTAAGTAAACAATGGCTTCAAGAAACGACAACTATCATCTTAAATGTATGCATACCATTAGCATTTGATGAGTCGTCAATTAGACTGCAATGAGACTTCTTGGTGCAACTCTTTGCCACATGGTGGCCTGAACTTGCAGCTCCATCAGCAGTTCTTGAAATCAATACAAATAATTACAGTTAGCACAGAATTTCTACTTGAAAAGTAAATTCTACTGTAGGACCTCAAGACATCTTCTGAGGGCAACAGATCTGAAAGCAATTCCAATGCAGTATCAGGGACTAAAATTGGAGTGCATATCTCACTACAATTTTCAAATGACATACAACTCAAACACTCAAAGATGCAGGGATCAGCAAAACTACCCCAACAAAAAGCACTTACTGCATTGAGAACCAAAGTTAGTGTTTTTGTAAGGGTAATCATGCAGACCAAATCTGGACATAAATGGGAAAATGTACTGGATTCAATCCCATGCGATTGTAACAACTAAGACAACCACAAAGAGAAGCACTTATGAACACAAGAATCAGCAGTGGCTCTATTTGAGGTAATCTGAGAGCATTTCACTTAAAAAAAGTATTTCTTCCTCTGTTCCCTATTTATTCATTTTGCTAGTCTTTTTGAAATGGTGGAAATTGAACATCTGTCCAATTTTCCTTTAATATGTCGGTTGAAGAACACACAACCAAGACAACCCCAAAGAGAAGCACTTATGGACTAATAAATCACCAGTGTCTCCGTTTGAGGTTATCTGAATATGATTTCATTGACATCTATCTCTTGTTGTTGTCCGTAGTATTTGTCAGGTTCAAGTGCCCCAAGAAGTAGCACTTACTGAACTCAAACACAAGCCAATGCTCAAGTTGAGGCAACATACAAGACCTCCAGTGAGCTGTAAAGATTTTCCTAGTTGTCCAGATGGTTCTTCCTGGCATCCTCTGTGTTGTGTCCGAGATGATGTGGAAGTGGTGTTTCTTGCACAATGTTGCCCATCTTAAATACTAAATGCACACAAGTCAAATGAACTCCGCCTACTTTTTGACAAAGTTTCAATGGTCATGGCTATGTAAGTAAACAATGGCTTCAAGAAACGACAACCATCATCTTAAATGTATGCATACCATTAGCATTTGATGAGAGGTCAATTAGACTGCAATGAGACTTCTTGGTGCAACTCTTTGCCACAT
>NW_026547581.1:0-1703 GCF_027596085.1 Anoplopoma fimbria | reverse complement strand
GAGAACCAAAGTTAGTGTTTTTGTAAGGGTAATCATGCTGACCATCACCAGTTGAGTTGATCTGAGAGCATTTCCCATATAAAAAGTATTTCTTCCTCTGTTCCCTATTTATTCATTTGGCTAGTCTTTTTGAGATGGTGGAAATTGAACATCTGTCCAATTTTCCTTTAACATGTCTGTTGAAGAACACACAACCAAGACAACCCCAAAGAGAAGCACTTATGGACTAATAAATCATGAATGTCTCCGTTTGAGGTTATCTGAATATGATTTCATTGACATTAATCTCTTCTTGTAGTCCGTAGTATTTGTCAGGTTCAACCGCCCCAACAAGTAGCACTTACTGAATTCAAACAAAAGCCAATGCTCAAGTTGAGGCAACATACAAGACCTCCAGTGAGCTGTAAAAAATTTCCTGGTTGTCTAGATGTTTCTTCCTGGCATCCTCTGTGTTGTGTCCGAGATGATGTGGAAGTGGTGTTTCTTGCAAAATGTTGCCCATCTTAAATACTAAATGCAGCCAAGTCAAATGAACTCCGCCTACGTTTTGATGAAGTTTCAAAGGTCATGGCTATGTAAGTAAACAATGGCTTCAAGAAACGACAACTATCATCTTAAATGTATGCATACCATTAGCATTTGATGAGTCGTCAATTAGACTGCAATGAGACTTCTTGGTGCAACTCTTTGCCACATGGTGGCCTGAACTTGCAGCTCCATCAGCAGTTCTTGAAATCAATACAAATAATTACAGTTAGCACAGAATTTCTACTTGAAAAGTAAATTCTACTGTAGGACCTCAAGACATCTTCTGAGGGCAACAGATCTGAAAGCAATTCCAATGCAGTATCAGGGACTAAAATTGGAGTGCATATCTCACTACAATTTTCAAATGACATACAACTCAAACACTCAAAGATGCAGGGATCAGCAAAACTACCCCAACAAAAAGCACTTACTGCATTGAGAACCAAAGTTAGTGTTTTTGTAAGGGTAATCATGCAGACCAAATCTGGACATAAATGGGAAAATGTACTGGATTCAATCCCATGCGATTGTAACAACTAAGACAACCACAAAGAGAAGCACTTATGAACACAAGAATCAGCAGTGGCTCTATTTGAGGTAATCTGAGAGCATTTCACTTAAAAAAAGTATTTCTTCCTCTGTTCCCTATTTATTCATTTTGCTAGTCTTTTTGAAATGGTGGAAATTGAACATCTGTCCAATTTTCCTTTAATATGTCGGTTGAAGAACACACAACCAAGACAACCCCAAAGAGAAGCACTTATGGACTAATAAATCACCAGTGTCTCCGTTTGAGGTTATCTGAATATGATTTCATTGACATCTATCTCTTGTTGTTGTCCGTAGTATTTGTCAGGTTCAAGTGCCCCAAGAAGTAGCACTTACTGAACTCAAACACAAGCCAATGCTCAAGTACATACAAGACCTCCAGTGAGCTGTAAAGATTTTCCTAGTTGTCCAGATGGTTCTTCCTGGCATCCTCTGTGTTGTGTCCGAGATGATGTGGAAGTGGTGTTTCTTGCACAATGTTGCCCATCTTAAATACTAAATGCACACAAGTCAAATGAACTCCGCCTACTTTTTGACAAAGTTTCAATGGTCATGGCTATGTAAGTAAACAATGGCTTCAAGAAACGACAACCATCATCTTAAATGTATGCATACCATTAGCATTT
>NW_026547580.1:0-1494 GCF_027596085.1 Anoplopoma fimbria | reverse complement strand
CATTTGGCTAGTCTTTTTGAGATGGTGGAAATTGAACATCTGTCCAATTTTCCTCTAACATGTCTGTTGAAGAACACACAACCAAGACAACCCCAAAGAGAAGCACTTATGGACTAATAAATCATGAATGTCTCCGTTTGAGGTTATCTGAATATGATTTCATTGACATTAATCTCTTCTTGTAGTCCGTAGTATTTGTCAGGTTCAACCGCCCCAACAAGTAGCACTTACTGAATTCAAACAAAAGCCAATGCTCAAGTTGAGGCAACATACAAGACCTCCAGTGAGCTGTAAAAAATTTCCTGGTTGTCTAGATGTTTCTTCCTGGCATCCTCTGTGTTGTGTCCGAGATGATGTGGAAGTGGTGTTTCTTGCAAAATGTTGCCCATCTTAAATACTAAATGCAGCCAAGTCAAATGAACTCCGCCTACGTTTTGATGAAGTTTCAAAGGTCATGGCTATGTAAGTAAACAATGGCTTCAAGAAACGACAACTATCATCTTAAATGTATGCATACCATTAGCATTTGATGAGTCGTCAATTAGACTGCAATGAGACTTCTTGGTGCAACTCTTTGCCACATGGTGGCCTGAACTTGCAGCTCCATCAGCAGTTCTTGAAATCAATACAAATAATTACAGTTAGCACAGAATTTCTACTTGAAAAGTAAATTCTACTGTAGGACCTCAAGACATCTTCTGAGGGCAACAGATCTGAAAGCAATTCCAATGCAGTATCAGGGACTAAAATTGGAGTGCATATCTCACTACAATTTTCAAATGACATACAACTCAAACACTCAAAGATGCAGGGATCAGCAAAACTACCCCAACAAAAGCACTTACTGCATTGAGAACCAAAGTTAGTGTTTTTGTAAGGGTAATCATGCAGACCAAATCTGGACATAAATGGGAAAATGTACTGGATTCAATCCCATGCGATTGTAACAACTAAGACAACCACAAAGAGAAGCACTTATGAACACAAGAATCAGCAGTGGCTCTATTTGAGGTAATCTGAGAGCATTTCACTTAAAAAAGTATTTCTTCCTCTGTTCCCTATTTATTCATTTTGCTAGTCTTTTTGAAATGGTGGAAATTGAACATCTGTCCAATTTTCCTTTAATATGTCGGTTGAAGAACACACAACACATACAAGACCTCCAGTGAGCTGTAAAGATTTTCCTAGTTGTCCAGATGGTTCTTCCTGGCATCCTCTGTGTTGTGTCCGAGATGATGTGGAAGTGGTGTTTCTTGCACAATGTTGCCCATCTTAAATACTAAATGCAGCCAAGTCAAATGAACTCCGCCTACTTTTTGACAAAGTTTCAATGGTCATGGCTATGTAAGTAAACAATGGCTTCAAGAAACGACAACCATCATCTTAAATGTATGCATACCATTAGCATTTGATGAGTGGTCAATTAGACTGCAATGAGACTTCTTGGTGCAACTCTTTGCCACATGGTGGCCTGAACTTGCAGCTCCATCAGCA
>NW_026547579.1:0-1695 GCF_027596085.1 Anoplopoma fimbria | reverse complement strand
AAACTACCCCAACAAAAAGCACTTACTGCATTGAGAACCAAAGTTAGTGTTTTTGTAAGGGTAATCATGTTGACCTATGAACACAGGAATCACCAGTTGAGTTGATCTGAGAGCATTTCCCATATAAAAAGTATTTCTTCCTCTGTTCCCTATTTATTCATTTGGCTAGTCTTTTTGAGATGGTGGAAATTGAACATCTGTCCAATTTTCCTTTAACATGTCTGTTGAAGAACACACAACCAAGACAACCCCAAAGAGAAGCACTTATGGACTAATAAATCATGAATGTCTCCGTTTGAGGTTATCTGAATATGATTTCATTGACATTAATCTCTTCTTGTAGTCCGTAGTATTTGTCAGGTTCAACCGCCCCAACAAGTAGCACTTACTGAATTCAAACAAAAGCCAATGCTCAAGTTGAGGCAACATACAAGACCTCCAGTGAGCTGTAAAAAATTTCCTGGTTGTCTAGATGTTTCTTCCTGGCATCCTCTGTGTTGTGTCCGAGATGATGTGGAAGTGGTGTTTCTTGCAAAATGTTGCCCATCTTAAATACTAAATGCAGCCAAGTCAAATGAACTCCGCCTACGTTTTGATGAAGTTTCAAAGGTCATGGCTATGTAAGTAAACAATGGCTTCAAGAAACGACAACTATCATCTTAAATGTATGCATACCATTAGCATTTGATGAGTCGTCAATTAGACTGCAATGAGACTTCTTGGTGCAACTCTTTGCCACATGGTGGCCTGAACTTGCAGCTCCATCAGCAGTTCTTGAAATCAATACAAATAATTACAGTTAGCACAGAATTTCTACTTGAAAAGTAAATTCTACTGTAGGACCTCAAGACATCTTCTGAGGGCAACAGATCTGAAAGCAATTCCAATGCAGTATCAGGGACTAAAATTGGAGTGCATATCTCACTACAATTTTCAAATGACATACAACTCAAACACTCAAAGATGCAGGGATCAGCAAAACTACCCCAACAAAAGCACTTACTGCATTGAGAACCAAAGTTAGTGTTTTTGTAAGGGTAATCATGCAGACCAAATCTGGACATAAATGGGAAAATGTACTGGATTCAATCCCATGCGATTGTAACAACTAAGACAACCACAAAGAGAAGCACTTATGAACACAAGAATCAGCAGTGGCTCTATTTGAGGTAATCTGAGAGCATTTCACTTAAAAAAGTATTTCTTCCTCTGTTCCCTATTTATTCATTTTGCTAGTCTTTTTGAAATGGTGGAAATTGAACATCTGTCCAATTTTCCTTTAATATGTCGGTTGAAGAACACACAACCAAGACAACCCCAAAGAGAAGCACTTATGGACTAATAAATCACCAGTGTCTCCGTTTGAGGTTATCTGAATATACATACAAGACCTCCAGTGAGCTGTAAAGATTTTCCTAGTTGTCCAGATGGTTCTTCCTGGCATCCTCTGTGTTGTGTCCGAGATGATGTGGAAGTGGTGTTTCTTGCACAATGTTGCCCATCTTAAATACTAAATGCAGCCAAGTCAAATGAACTCCGCCTACTTTTTGACAAAGTTTCAATGGTCATGGCTATGTAAGTAAACAATGGCTTCAAGAAACGACAACCATCATCTTAAATGTATGCATACCATTAGCATTTGATGAGAGGTCAATTAGACTGCAATGAGACTTCTTTTGCCACATGTGCAACTCT
>NW_026547578.1:0-1586 GCF_027596085.1 Anoplopoma fimbria | reverse complement strand
CCCAACAAAAGCACTTACTGCATTGAGAACCAAAGTTAGTGTTTTTGTAAGGGTAATCATGCAGACTGAGTTGATCTGAGAGCATTTCCCATATAAAAAGTATTTCTTCCTCTGTTCCCTATTTATTCATTTGGCTAGTCTTTTGAGATGGTGGAAATTGAACATCTGTCCAATTTTCCTTTAACATGTCTGTTGAAGAACACACAACCAAGACAACCCCAAAGAGAAGCACTTATGGACTAATAAATCATGAATGTCTCCGTTTGAGGTTATCTGAATATGATTTCATTGACATTAATCTCTTCTTGTAGTCCGTAGTATTTGTCAGGTTCAACCGCCCCAACAAGTAGCACTTACTGAATTCAAACAAAAGCCAATGCTCAAGTTGAGGCAACATACAAGACCTCCAGTGAGCTGTAAAAAATTTCCTGGTTGTCTAGATGTTTCTTCCTGGCATCCTCTGTGTTGTGTCCGAGATGATGTGGAAGTGGTGTTTCTTGCAAAATGTTGCCCATCTTAAATACTAAATGCAGCCAAGTCAAATGAACTCCGCCTACGTTTTGATGAAGTTTCAAAGGTCATGGCTATGTAAGTAAACAATGGCTTCAAGAAACGACAACTATCATCTTAAATGTATGCATACCATTAGCATTTGATGAGTCGTCAATTAGACTGCAATGAGACTTCTTGGTGCAACTCTTTGCCACATGGTGGCCTGAACTTGCAGCTCCATCAGCAGTTCTTGAAATCAATACAAATAATTACAGTTAGCACAGAATTTCTACTTGAAAAGTAAATTCTACTGTAGGACCTCAAGACATCTTCTGAGGGCAACAGATCTGAAAGCAATTCCAATGCAGTATCAGGGACTAAAATTGGAGTGCATATCTCACTACAATTTTCAAATGACATACAACTCAAACACTCAAAGATGCAGGGATCAGCAAAACTACCCCAACAAAAGCACTTACTGCATTGAGAACCAAAGTTAGTGTTTTTGTAAGGGTAATCATGCAGACCAAATCTGGACATAAATGGGAAAATGTACTGGATTCAATCCCATGCGATTGTAACAACTAAGACAACCACAAAGAGAAGCACTTATGAACACAAGAATCAGCAGTGGCTCTATTTGAGGTAATCTGAGAGCATTTCACTTAAAAAAGTATTTCTTCCTCTGTTCCCTATTTATTCATTTTGCTAGTCTTTTTGAAATGGTGGAAATTGAACATCTGTCCAAACATACAAGACCTCCAGTGAGCTGTAAAGATTTTCCTAGTTGTCCAGATGGTTCTTCCTGGCATCCTCTGTGTTGTGTCCGAGATGATGTGGAAGTGGTGTTTCTTGCACAATGTTTGCCCATCTTAAATACTAAATGCAGCCAAGTCAAATGAACTCCGCCTACTTTTTGACAAAGTTTCAATGGTCATGGCTATGTAAGTAAACAATGGCTTCAAGAAACGACAACCATCATCTTAAATGTATGCATACCATTAGCATTTGATGTGAGGTCAATTAGACTGCAATGAGACTTCTTGGTGCAACTCTTTGCCACATGGTGGCCTGAACTTGCAGCTCCATCAGCA
>NW_026547577.1:0-6495 GCF_027596085.1 Anoplopoma fimbria | reverse complement strand
GAAATCTCTGAGTTATGTCTCTATGTTCAGCAGTGGATGGAGAGCAAAGGGAGATGTGTATGAAATGTTGTAAAGATTACGTGATATTCACAATCGCAAGGAACCAAAGAAGAAGAACGAGGAAGGTACCTTTTGTATTTTTTTTGTTGGTTGGTTACTTTAATTGCATATCCAAGGCATTAGTTGTGTGATTTTGGGAAATAAGCAAATTTGCTTCCTTACTGAAAGTCAGATGAGAAGATCTATATCAATCTCATATATGTTCAGTTAGTAGGAGCGGCAGGTAACCTTAGCTTAGCACAAAAACTTAATATGGGGGAAATAGCGAGCATATGCCTGGCAAATACCACAAATGGGATATGATAGTGAGTTTTAGAGCTGATGTAAGACCGATTTCTGATCAGCCCAGCTGTTTACCTCTGGTTCAAGTATTTGTGCTATGCTAAGCCCATGATAGCTGTACAAGTTAATTCTTTAAACCACATGTATGATTTACACTTACTGCTTTTTTTTAGGGTCGGGCGGCTGATTGCTCATTGTGTAGAGGACATCGCGTTTTTTATCTGCAACGCAATATTTCAGTTCCTATTTGAGTTTCACTTCATATTTTCAACACCATCAGTGTTGAAATGGCTTTTGATGGTTAATATGTTTGGTCGCCTGGTGTGTATCTACAGTATATCATATTTAGTTGTCTGTGTTGTTGCATCACTAGCAGTCCATTGCCAATAGAACTCTGCTGTTTGCTGTTTAAAAAAACTGATTTCCGCTTGAGACTTCAGAGCATGTATGGAGGTTTGAAATTATTTTTTAAAATAAAATAAAATAGTTTAGTTTTTTTTCACATTTTGTTTCTATCATTTGTTCTGCTGTAAAAATATTTGAAAACTAATTTGTTGACCAAATATTATATTATTTCAATAAGTACAAAATCTTATCACCTTTTCAATATTGCTTTTGTTAAAACTACTGCTCAGTTAAAACTTACAAAATGTATTTTCTCTGCATCTAACGATAGTAAATTACCAGGCACAATTTTCATTGATTTAATGAAGGCATTTTATTATTATTGACCAGCACCTTCTTTTCAATAAATTATTCTGTTGATCTGTCACATAATGCTTTACTTTGGTTCAATTCTTTTCTTCATAACAGAAAACAATGTGCTGTCATACAAGGAAGCACATTTGATACACTAGAACAACAATGTGGAATGCCCCAAGGCTCAACTCTTAGTCCACTTATTTTTCCATTTTTATTAATGACCTCCCCTCCCTTTGTTCTGAATGTAGTGTTAAGCTTTATGGCGACGATACGGTTATATACACATCAAAATATAACTTATTAAATAATTAATTAGCTCCGCAGTCTGATTTAAATACCCTACAACATGCCACCAATAAATTACTACTCAATAAAACTAAATCTCATACTATGATTTTTGGTAATCGCCAAAGCAATACATCCAATTCTAAAGCTTATTCTCGGGTTATCACCTGTCTTGACAGTACGCCACTGCAAAGAGCTGAATATACGAAAAACCTGGGCCTATGGCTCAACTCTGAACTATTTAAATGCCATATTAACTTCATAGTGAAGCAAATATATTTTGGTATTGGTGTTCTTTTCAGATCCAGAAACAGCTTTTCATTTACTGTTAGAAAAAAACTCATATAACAATTAATCTTACAAATATTAGACTATGCTGATGTTGAATATCAGCCTGCATCCAAAACCAATCTTCTTCCTCTCAGTGTAGTTTATAATAGATCATTTAGATTTTATCTGGGTTTGTTCTTTAATAACTCATCACTGTACAATGTATGAAACTCTTGATTTGCCTTCTCCCACCCTAAGCAAATCGCAGCATTGGCTCAAGTTTATTTCTAAATATATACCCTTCAATTAACCTTGATACTTAAACCAGTTGATGGTACCTTTCCCCCAAAATTATCAATTGAGACATTTTGTACAGCTCTTTGTTTGTGTTCCTGCAGTCTTTAAGTAAATATCTAAGAACGCCTAACGAAGACGTTGTAACTCAAACAGAATTAAAGTTTGTCTATTTGAGCTATCTTGACATCATTGGCTGGTGCATTAGCCGATGACGCCTCCTTCCTTCAAACTGTCAAACGTTTTAGGAGCTACTTTCTCTAGGATGTCGCCTGTTTGTAGCTGTTGCCACAACCACACATGTAAGATGATGATGTTGTAGTAAACTGTTCCCTTCCTACTGTTATACTTCATGTCAATCACCATGATGTTATTACATGAACGTGTACTCTAACACTAAATCTGCCATGGTTCACAGGTGATCTGAGTGACCTGACGCTCTGTCCTTAAGCTATGAATAAAGAGGGTTTTTTGAGTATGGTTTTTGTCATTTCATAATTTACAATGATTGATCTTGTGGTAGGCTGTAAACAAATAAAACATATACATTCATGAATGTTTTATGTTATTATTATGTTTAAACAGCTAATATGAAAACATTTTTTAATTCATGCATGCAGAAGGTAAAAAAATGGTCCATTTAACATCCTGACTATGAAGTTTTAATTATATTCCAAAAGTAACTAATACTGACTGTTAGCCACACAACATGTTTGTTTCAGTCAAACTTTTTGACTAAAACAGATGACAGATGACAAAAAAACATGTGTTTCAAACATAATCTGCAGTTTTGACAAACCTTTCACAGCATAAAAATGACAATGACTGTCTGACAAGTAAGACTAACTCACATTTATATAAGATTAGTAACTCCACCTGCAGTTTTCATGACTTGTTGACAAATGTAAAACAGAACGTATGTTTACGGTTCACTGAGTTTATGCAGATTATGTAAATACTAAGCTAACATGACAGAGATGCATACAGCATTATTTACTGGACCATAAGCCCAAGGAAACCTGAAATCTTGGGTGCAAATGTTGTTAATTCCTCTTCGATTTCTCATAAAATCCTGGCTGAACTCATGCTGCATTTATTTTATATCAATAAACTTTTACTGATGTTATTATTCACTGCAAAGGTGCTTCTAAACCTTAATGTAGAGACACATTGCCGAGGTCTGGCTGCCACTAGTAAAGCTGTTGAGACAACGCTTGTTTGACAGGCAGCCCCTGAAACAACGACCAAACAGAGCAGACTGGCAAACAGTATGAGAAGAACAGCATGTAAGCGTGTTCTAGTAGAAATATCAAAATGTAAACGTTGAACCTGAAAATGTTCATAAAATGTCCTTTTGAATTATGTGAATGACCCTGGAGCAGAAGGTCACATGCTTCATTTCACCACCTGATAGTGCATGCAAATTTCAAGCTCTGTTTATTAACCACCAATAAGATGAAGAGTTTGCTTTTACATAATTACCTTAGTATTTCCTAAACCACTGATACATACCAAATGTGTGTCCGAGTCAATGATGCCAGATGGTGAATGTAAAACTATGGTAAACATCATAGAAGGCAGAAGATCATTAGGCCTACCTTAGAAAGTTATTTTCATCAAAATAAATTATGGTATTTTGAGGAAAAGTATCATAAGTGAGTCTTAACAACAAGAACAAATAGAAATAAAGGTGTCGTTTTAAAAATCACATATTCTGATACTTCAATTTTTCTTGACTTTTTGTACATTTTACTCTCCATAGTTATTTCGACCTAAATACAGTTTTGAATGCAGAGCTATCACACGTGAGTGAATGTATGAACTCCTCGATCAACAAATAGTTCTGCAGTGAATTGTATTGGTATCTGTCTGTCTTCCAACACAAGTGCATTCTGGGATAGACTCCAGCCCCTCCAACTCTTCAAGTTATGCAGGAACTGGTTTAATAGACATCCTCCAAACTGACTTTTTCATATGGGTTAACTTCTCTTTATACTAATACAAGTTGCTTTCATGGCTGTTGGATCATAATGTTCTTCATGACCGAGTTTAAGGTCACACGCTCCATTTCACCAACTTGATTTGTATGTTTCTACATCCTGTAGTCCAAAGTCAGGATCAAATCAATAACATTACTTTGCATAATTACCTTGGAGACAGTGGGGGAGAAAGTGAATAAAAGTAAGCGAATATTAGCTAAAGGTTTGAGATGTGTTGAAACAAAGTGGAGAAACAAGAGAAGGAACTTTCTAAGGTAGGCCTTAAAATATTCTGCCTTCTATGATGTTTTCCATCTTCTTCTTTTTTGAGTTTGATAGGCTTACCTCACTATACTAATACTAATAATTATGGGCATACCTTATATGCCCATAATTAATTTGTGATAGATTCAATACTTGCATTTCCTAAAAGTGGTTCACCACTAATCCCATTAGATTTCTATTAGGGGTTTTAAAGCACTACAACTAAAAAGAGTATCACGATGCAAAAATCTTAGAAGTTAGCACTTTACATAGTTGTTGCCTTTGGTTGGCTTTGCATTTGTACATTTTAAGTAATATCAGGCATTTTTACTTTTAGGAAAAAACAATTTTATATCCTGTGTAAAAATTAAACATATGTTGCTTGTTTTTATTTCCAGGATGAAGAAGGCTCTGCTGCTTTTGCTCACTCTCTCAGGTCAGAAACATTATTGTGTGAGAAAGTTGTGTGTAAAGGATTGAGCCAGACACACATATTTAAAGCGGCTGCATGCAGTAACATGAACACTTTACAGTATAATGCATTCCAATGTAACATCAGCTTAAAATATTGCATCAACATTTTACAGAATTGAATCACATTCTCTCTCTGACGGTGTCATCAAGAAATTGATAATTATATACATTTAACAATTGTTATTTTTTGTTGCATGGTTATTGAATTGCAGTAGGATACATTAGTGTAAATGAAAAATAGTCCTTTATCCATCAGGGCTGTTTGCTGCATCTACAAACATCATCAGAGAGTACCACTATGTGAAGATGTTGAAGACCTGGACCGAAGCTCAAAGTTACTGCAGAGAGAAGTTCACTGACCTTGCCACTGTAGAGAATCAAAGGGACAACGACAGGCTGCTCAGTGTATTGCAGGTCCCTGGAAACTACGCATGGATAGGGCTTCATGATAACAAGACAGGATGGAAGTGGGCACTGGGAAATGCAGACTTCAATAATGAGTTCAGTAACTGGAACACAAATCAGCCTAACAATAAGAACTACAATGAGACCTGCACTTTGATGGGACATAAAGGGTTTTGGAGTGACATAGTGTGTTCTTCATCAACTACCTATCCTGCCGTCTGCTATTACGGTAAGAAAGATGTTTACTGAGTTCAGTTGCAAGTTTCTTTATAACAGTTTCAACAAAAAGAAAAGCCAATATTCTTCAGGGAATCAAGCAAGGAGAAATGTTAGATTAAAAGCTTGCATTTAGGTAAACATATTTTTTTTAAAACTCTGACCAGTTTCAAGCTCTTGTAAAATAGTTTGATTTATAAAAAAGATTCATGACAGCAAAGTGGTGAACCAACCAATATTGGTTGGTTCACCCACACACACACACACACACACTACCACCCTGTATTTTGAGTTGTGGATTTGAATTATACAACATAGGCAAAAAATATGTATTTTACAACAAAAATGTATACGATAGAACTATATTATTACACTATAAATATTTTACCATGTCAACATTCACTCACACACACAAGCAATGATGGCAATCAGATGAGCAGGTTGGTAATGTTGACCTAGAATATCTTTGCTGCACAAAAGTCAAGTTATTTTTAGTCTGGAAATAATGCGTTGACTTCAATTGAAACTCTCTTGTAAAAGTACCCGTCGTTACCTTAATGGCAAAATGCCAAACTCTCTTTTTTCTTTCAGAAAAAGGTCCTTCTAAATATATTTTAGTGGAAAACAGGACGACTTGGCACGAGGCTCAGACATACTGTAGGTCCAGGTACACAGACCTCGCCAGTGTGAGGAACTTGTCTGAGAATAATGAAATCTCCTCACTGCTGTCAAGGCTCACCTGGATCGGTCTCCACAGAAAGACCTGGGCTTACTGGTCCGACCAGACCCCCAGCACCTTCACTAACTGGAACGAGACCCAGCCCAACAAAATAGGAGATACAGTGACATCATGTGCCGCAGTCAACACAACAACAGGAATGTGGTGGGATGTTGATTGTAACATGAAGAACTATTTCATCTGTCAAAATGTTTATTCAAGTCAGCATCAAACGTTCAAGTTAAAGTTCCAGTCTGAGGCCGACCTGAATGATCCGGTGCAGCAGCAGATTTTAGAACAGGTACAGTAAGCTTAAAACTGCTTTACCTAATGCTACTCCTGTGGTAACAGTTTGTTTTGCAGTGTTGGCTTCCCTGGGGACGCTAACATTAGCTCAACTCTCATGGAGGAGCATCCTGGACCAGCGCCATAACAGTGGTGGTTCTAGTCCTATAATGGGTCTTTTCTAAAGTAACTACTATAACACCACAAATTAACTTAGTTAACTGATGATATTCTCCTTTGTTTGGGTGTAAGCTTGGTTAC
>NW_026547576.1:0-1522 GCF_027596085.1 Anoplopoma fimbria | reverse complement strand
TGTTTTCACTAAAATATACTTGGAAGGACCTTTTTCTGAAAGAAAAAGAGTTTGGCATTTTGCCATTAAGGTAACGACGGGTACTTTTACAAGAGAGTTTCAAATGAAGTCAACGCATTATTTCCGGACTAAAAATAACTTGACTTTTGTGCAGCAAACATTACCAACCTACATTTTTGTTGTAAAATACATACTTTTTGCTTATGTTACATAATTCAAACCACAACTCAAACTAAGTGTTAGGAGTTGGGGGGGTGTCACCAAATCCCTCTAGTGAACTCAATTTTTGGACCTCTATATTTCTCAAATCTAGAGTATGACTATGAGTCTGGAAAAGGTACCGAGTTATTGAAATAATATTAAAGAACATTTACAATAATGTATTCAAAAGTGAAGTAAATATTAAATTGCTACATCATAGATATTTTCAGTTGTTAGTGATTGATTGTTATTGTTATTGTAACATTTTAGTCTTGTTGCAACAGCTGCAATGTTGGTTGGTTCACCACTTTGCTGTCATTAATCTTTTTATGAATAACACTTTTTACATAAGCTTGAAACTGGTCAGAGTTTTAAAACCAATATGTCCAACTACATGCAAGCTTTTAATCAAAATGTTATCCCTGCTCCAGTCCCTGAAGAATATTGTCTTTTCTTTTTGTTGAAACTATTATCAAGCAACTTACAACTTTACTCAGTAAACATCTTTCTCACCATAATAGCAGACTGAATGACGTGCTAAAGAACACAGATTGTCACCCCAATGCCCATCAGATCTCATCAAAGTGCAGGTCTCATTGTAGTTCTTATCGTTAGGCTGATTTATGTTCCAGTTACTGAACTCATTATTGAAGTCTGCATTTCCAGTGCCCACTTCCATCCTGTCTTGTTATCATGAAGCCCTATCCATGCGTAGTTTCCAGGGACCTGCAATACACTGAGCAGCCTGTCGTTGTCCCTTTGATTCTCTACAGTGGCAAGGTCAGTGAACTTCTCTCTGCAGTAACTTTGAGCTTCGATCCAGGTCTTCAACATCTTCACATAGTGGTACTCTCTGATGATGTTTGTAGATAGAGTAGACAGCCCTGATGGATAAAGGACTGTTTTTTATTTATACTAATTTATTCTACTGTTATTTGGTTTAATTATGCAAATAAAAAACAACAATTATTAAATGTATATAATTATCACTTTTGGATGAGACCACTGTATATAGAATGAGATTCAATTCTGTAAAATGTCTATGCAATATTTAAGCCGATGCTTTCATTGAATGCATTAGAGACTGTAAAGTGTTCATGTTACCGGCATGCAGCCGCTTAAATATGTGTGTGTCTGGCTCAATCCCACAACTTTCTCACACAATAATGTTTGGACCTGAGAGAGTGAGCAAAAGCAGCAGTGTCTTCTTCATCCTGAAATAAAAACAAGCAATAAAATGTTTTAATTTTACTGTTTTTTTAACAGACACAGGATATAAAAATTGTTTTTTCCTAAAAGTAAAAATGCCTGATATTACTTA
>NW_026547575.1:0-583 GCF_027596085.1 Anoplopoma fimbria | reverse complement strand
TTCCTTGTTTTCACTAAAATGTACCTGGAAGGACCTTGTTCTGAAAGAAACAGAGAAGAAATGAATGGAAATCGGTTGGACTGTAGGTTGACATTTGGCCATTAAGGTAAGCAAGGCATTTGGTAGAGTCACCTTTAGGGTCTCTGCGGTATATTCTGACTAAGAATATTAGGTATTCAGCCAATGACTCAATTTTAAAAGAAAAACACAAAATATAATATAAATTATAATGACATGGTATTATTGTATATATATTATTGTAAGACTGCGTTAGGCACATTTTTTAAAATATAATAAAAACACAAGATGAAATAATGGCTGTATATAATTTTACTAAATCAATTTCAATACAAGCTGAGAGGAGAGACAAGTGAGGAGTGACAGAGAAAGGGACAGTCAGTGAATACAGAGGGTGAGGGACAACAGTAGTGTAAATGTACTTTTACTTGAATATTTTTATTAATCATTTTTAACATTCATTTTCAGATGTTTTGTTGATCAATTTCCCTCCTCTGTATTTTTTCAGATCATGGTTTGAATCATTAATTGCAACATTTAACCTGAGTCTCATGTAAACTTCTAA
>NW_026547574.1:0-2264 GCF_027596085.1 Anoplopoma fimbria | reverse complement strand
TTACCTTTAACCATCCTAAAAAACAATCAGGCTTTTTTTTTCTTGTTTTTTTACCACATTTACATAGTCATTGGGTCCTATTGTTCAGTCTCACAATGTTATTGGATCGTACATTTGTTTATAAGTCACGCCTTCTGGCCATGAACTCACACAACCTCTCAAGGTTTCCTTCGAACAACATCTATTGGTTTCATTGGACTGGATTCATCAGATGCATGTAAGTAAAATGTCTTTTATATTTTTTTTGGTTGTTATTATAATGTCTAGAGCATGTACATGTGTAGTTATTGTGGAATAGATGCATCAAATTTATTTTAGAGCTTATTATATAATTGTTGCAATTATACAACACTGGGTGAATGTGGTAGTCAAAACAGCTGGCTTGTTGCAGTGGGCTCCAACAGGTTGTGTTCCCTCCACTACACCACTGCCTGAAACAGAGTACTTTCTTTATACATGGATAGTATACATTCTACCCTTGTGTTGTGTTCTGGTCAAATTTGACTGATTTAAAAAATTTAGTTAATTTGATCAGCCTGACCTAAAATTCCATGACTTTGTCCATGGAACAATTCAGTTCTGGGGACAGGAATGTTCCTGAATGTGGGGTGTGGATGTAAGTGGGGGGATGCATGTTTTCCTTTTAGTATGATAATTAGAGCCATTAAACCATTTACATTTACATTTACATTTAGGGAATAGTTAGACAAACTATGGAAACTCAGACTGTGGCTTGATTCATTCAGAGAGAAATGCCTTCAGGTGGTACCAGAAGAGCACAACTCTGTGGATGAGATGATGATTCCTTTCAAGGGGAAATTCAGCAGCATCAAGCAATATATGCTAACCCATGGGGATTCAAAGTGTGGGTGAGAACTGGAATCTCTGGCATGATGTGTGACTTCGATGTCTACCAAGGCAGTGTCAACGGAATACGAGCCAAATCTGAACTTGGATTGTCAGGTGAGGTTGTGATGAAACTTGCTTCCACACTTCCAGAAGGTCAGAACTACAAACTGTATGCAGACAACTACTTCACCTGTGTTCCATTATTAGTGAAGCTCCTTGATCGGGGAATTCATTACGTGGGAACAGCCAGGCAGGTGCGCCTACCCAACTGTAACCTTGAAGACGAGAAGAGCTTGAAGAAAAAGGGGAGAGGAAGCTATGACGTCAGAGTGGAGGGGAATCACAACATCTGTGCTGTCAAATGGTATGACAGCAGGGCCGTCACACTTGTGTCATCCTTTGCTGGACCTGAACCTGTGCAGAAGATTCAACGCTGGGACAAAGCCAACAAAACCTTCATTGAAGTTGAGAGGCCTTACATTGTTGGTGCCTACAACAAGTACATGGGAGGTGTGGATTTGTTGGACTCATTTACAGCCAAATATAAGTTCCCCATCAAATCCCGTCGCTGGTACATGTACATCTTCTGGCACACCATCATCCTCGCTGTGATCAATGCCTGGCTGCTCTACAAGCGGGACTGTAAAGCGCTCAAGGTGTCTAGCAAAGAGACAATGAACAGGAGACAGTTTCAGGCACAGCTAGCATCCTCTCTTATCCTGGTAAACGCAACACTTCAAACTCCAAAGAGAGGACGGCCATCTTCAGGCAAAGGGAGCCCAGCAACACAGTCAGTGACATCAGGAAGCCCTCTGAATGCTCAGAAGAGGCCATCCAAGAGATGTGCAAACCTCCCATTGGATGTACGCAAGGACCTAGTTGGTCATTTCCCAAGGAAGACAGGGAGAGGACGCTGCAGACAGTGCAATAAAGGATACACCAACACGCAATGCAGAAAGTGTGATGTTCGCCTTTGCTTTTTAGACAACAGGGACTGTTTTTGGGACTTTCACCACCAATGAAAGTCTTCATGACCAATGTCATAAAAAGAAAAAAAGGGAAAAAGCGCGCTTTTTAAGAGTTTTATCTTGTTTAATATTTTTAATAATTTTAATAAATGACTTCATAAAAATATGACTAATGTGTGATTATTATTAATGTTATATACCGTTATGGGGCTAAGTAAGCAATCAACCCTGCAAATGAACCCTTAGTTGTTCTGAATTGTTCACACAACGTGAGTACAAATACAGAAATCCTGCTCCCAACTAAGCCCAATGTTGCAATATTACAACATTTCTCTAAAAACGTACATAAACATTTTTTTTTTTAAAAATCTTTCATTTCTGCATCAAAGGCCTCATACAACATGATCTGAATGGTCAAATATTTTTTTTTTTAGGTTTTTCTATATT
>NW_026547573.1:0-645 GCF_027596085.1 Anoplopoma fimbria | reverse complement strand
GAAGCGCTGTCGCAGGACGTCTTGGGTTCGCTGGATGCCCCGATGGCAGGTAAGTTTGGAGGAGTGAGCCCACTGGAGAACGTCGGACCTAAGAGTTTGAGGGACGAACAGGCGGTTCGGGGGACAGGCGCTGGGACCGGGTTGACCCTCAGTCGCGGCCCTCACTGATTCCTTGATCTCCCAGGTGGGGACCGCGACTTGGCAGGAGTCCGGAAGGATGGGGAGAGGACCCGGGAATGGCTCCTCCACCTCCTGGAACTGGCGGGAGAGGGCATCGGGCTTGATGTTGCGAGAACCGGGCGATAGGATAGAGTGAAGTGGAACCTCGTGAAGAAGAGAGACCACCTGGCCTGTCGGGAGTTCAGTCTCTTGGCGGTGCGGATATATTCTAGGTTTTTATGATCGGTCCACACCAAGAATGGAAGTTTGGTTCCCTCCAGCCAGTGGCGCCACTCCTCTAGGGCGAGCTTCACCGCTAGTAACTCTCGGTTCCCAATGTCGTAGTTTCTCTCGGCGGGGGAAAGCCGACGGGAGAAAAAGCGCAGGGATGCAGCTTCTGGTCGGTAGCCGAGCGCTGGGACAGGACGCCCACAACTCCTACGTCGGAGGCATCTACCTCCACCACGAACTGTCGGTCTGGGTCAG
>NW_026547572.1:0-780 GCF_027596085.1 Anoplopoma fimbria | reverse complement strand
AAGCGCACTGGAAGGGAGACAGGCCGGTGGCGGAACTGGTCAGGGTGTTGTGCGCGTATTCCACCCACATCAGCTGTCGGACCAGGAAGTAGGGTTCCGAGAAACCAGACATCGGAGTGCGGTCTCCGTTTCCTGATTCTTCCTTTCAGTCCGGCCGTTGGATTGTGGGTGGAAACCAGAAGACAGGCTTGTTGCAGGTTCTGAACAATGTGCAGAACTCCTCTCCAAAATCGTGGGGACGACCGGGATCCTATGTAGGCGGAAAACATGGACGGTGATGAGTTCGGCTGTCTCTTTGGCCGAGGGAGTTTAGGCAGAGGGATGAAGTGAGCCATCTTGCTGAACCGGTCAACCACCGTCAGGATGGTGGTGTTGCCTTCGATGTGGGCAACCCGGTGACAAAGTCCAGGGATATGTGTGACCATGGGGGGGTACCGGAAGAGGATGCAGGAGGTTCGCCGGAGCCTGATGAGAGGGCTTGTGTTGGTTGCAGGTCGGGCAGGCGTTGACAAACTCCCTGGTGTCCTCGGGAAGTGAGGATCACCAGAAGGGCTGTCGCAGGGTGTCTTGGGTTCAGCTGGATGCCTGGATGGCAGGTAGGTTTGGAGGAGTGAGCCCACTGGAGAACGTCGGACCTAAGAGTTTGAGGGACGAACAGGCGGTTCGGGGGACAGGCGCTGGGACCGGGTTGACCCTCAGTCGCGGCCCTCACTGGATTCCTCGATCTCCCAGGGTGAGGACCGCGACTTGGCAGGAGTCCGGAAGAATGGGGAGAGGACC
>NW_026547571.1:0-888 GCF_027596085.1 Anoplopoma fimbria | reverse complement strand
GGTTGGTTCCTCCACCTCCTGGAACTGGCGGGAGAGGGCATCGGGCTTGATGTTGCGAGAACCGGGCGATAGGATAGAGTGAAGTGGAACCTCGTGAAAAAGAGAGACCACCTGGCCTGTCGGGAGTTCAGTCTCTTGGCGGTGCGGATGTATTCTAGGTTTTTATGATCAGTCCACACCAAGAATGGAAGTTTGGTTCCCTCCAGCCAGTGGCGCCACTCCTCTAGGGCGAGCTTCACTGCTAGTAATTCTCGGTTCCCAATGTCGTAGTTTCTCTCAGTGGGGGAAAGCCGACGGGAGAAAAAAGCGCAGGGATGCAGCTTCTGGTCGGTAGCCGAGCGCTGGGACAGGACGCCCCCAACTCCTACGTCGGAGGCATCTACCTCCACCACGAACTGTCGGTCTGGGTCAGGAACTTGGAGGATGGGTGCCGAGGTGAACCTGGTCTTGAGTGTTTGGAAAGCTTCTTCGGCTGCAGGATTCCAGTGAAAAGGGATCTTGGAGGATGTGAGGGCGGTGAGAGAGGAGGCGACCGAGCTGTAATTCCGGATGAACCTCCGGTAGAAGTTGGCAAACCCCAGGAAGCGTTGTAGCTGTTTGCGGGAATCAGGAGAAGACCAGGACGTGACAGCGGCGACCATTGCGGGGTCCATCTTGATGTTACCGCCGGACACAATGTAACCCAGGAAAGAAACGGTGGACACGTGGAACTCACATTTCTCAGCCTTAACGAATAGAGAGTTCTCCAGAAGACGTTGCAGGACAGACTGGACGTGGTGAATGTGTTCCTCCTTGGTTTTGGAGAAGATAAGGATGTCGTCCAGGTACACAAAGACATGTCGGTCCAACATGTCCCGGAGAATGTCATTGACCAAGGTCTGGAAGACG
>NW_026547570.1:0-3204 GCF_027596085.1 Anoplopoma fimbria | reverse complement strand
TATGTGAAAATAAATAAATAATATATATATATATATATATACATTGACTTGGATTACTCAAAAGGTACATGGTAAAATGACTTCATAATACCTGTGCAAGTAGCCTAAGAAGTACTTAATCCAAGAATATTAGATTAATAAACTACTTATGGGAGAAAGTGTTTTTATCCCACATCAAAGTTTGAGGAAAATGCTGAATATTGGTCTCTGAAGAGACTTTGACATTAGAGTATTGAAAAAGTACACAATAAAAGTACTTCATAGTTTTAGTGCATACAGGTTAAGAAGTACTTAATCAAAATATATAAGACTCATGAACTACTTATGAAGAAAGGGGTTTTATTTAACATCAAAGTTTGCCAAAATTGTATATTCTTGTTCTGTGGGGGGGATTTTGACATTGGATTACTCAAAAAGTACACAGTAAAAGTAGTTCATATTATTTGTTCAGTTAGTCTAAGAGGCAGTAAGTATAAAAAATAAGTTTCATGAACTACTTATGGAAGTATTCCTTGAAGGGATTTGCGATAGCTTTAGAGTGGACGAATATTCCATTACATTACCGTAAAGATTGGATCAATCGCACTCTGAACACAGCGGCGTGTAGGCCTACGTAAAAACAATACATAGTCTGATCATGTTAAGACATTGTCAAATAGACACGTTTGAAGTATGGCATTATTTTAAATGCAGTGTAACAAAGTGAAAGTGAAACTGTGGTTCTTAATGTCAAACTACAGAGGAACTTCATCTAACCTTGGCCTTCTTACACAAGATATTTGTTCTTTTGCAGCTGTGTGCTTGGGGAATTATTATTAGGAAAGTTAGTTAATTTGTTGCAAAAAAAACATATATAATTTGATTTACATACAATAATATTGTCAGATAGCCTTTATCTCCCCAAAGATACGAACATCATTTCAAACCGAGGTCCTCAATGTTAGCATGCTGGTGAGTCAGAAACCCACTGAGGAGGGACTGATGGCCCACCAATGTTTAAGTTTACCTCACAAAGACATATGTGTGTGTGTGTGTGTGTGTGTGTGTGTGTGTGTGTGTGTGTGTGTGTGTGTGCAGTTCATATTTGTTGAGTCTGACAGTCATCAGAGGTCGCTTTATCACCAGCTTTATCAGTCAGTCCTCTTTAGATGGTTTTATATAATAATAATAATAATAATAATAATAATAATAATAATAATAACAACAATAATCTTTATTCATATAGTACATTTCATACAGACTATGTAACTGTACATTTGAAAAAAAAAAAAAAAATAAAAGTAGATAAAATAAATAAATAAAAATAGTAACAGAATAACATGTTTGTACAGAGCAACAACTAGTACAGTCCAGAAAATGTCAGCATATGAATAAAACTGAAAAACATATTACATTTAGAAAAACCAATAATTAAATGAATGAATAAAAATGTATATACATAAAAAAGGGATTAAGTACATAAAAGATCATCTGAAGGATAGTTTTGGGACTTTGTGGAGGCAAATAAAGCGCTTTATGAAAGAAATGCTTGGTGAAATAGATGTGTTTTTAGATGATTCTTGAAAGTGTCAACTGAGGATGCCTCTCTAATGTTTTCGCTTAGGCTGTTCCACAGTTTGGGAGCATAAGTGAAAAAGGCTGCATCTCGGATTTTCTTTTCGATGGGTTTTGAGGAGCTAGGAAACCAGCAGTGGAGGATCTCAGTGTTCGTGTAGGAACATAGAGCAACAGGGAGTCTGTGATGTGGGCTGGTCCTAAGCCATTTAGAGCCTTGTACACAATTAAAATAACTTTAAAATCAATTCTGGCAGCTATAGGCAGCCAGTGCAGCGTTGGAGTTGTTCTCTCTTTTTGTTCTGTTAGCAATCTGGCAGCAGAGTTTTGGATGAGTTGTAGCCTCTCAATTGTTTTTATAGGAAGACCAGTAAAAGTGCATTGCAGTAGTCTAGTCTGCTTGATATGAAGGCGTGCATTCATTTTTCTGCATCTTGCTGGGTCAGTAAAGGTCGCACTTTCGCAATGTGTCTGAGACGGAAGAATGACACTTTGGTCACTTTTTTAATATGGGGCACAAAACTTAAGTCAGAGTCTAAGGTAACCCCAGACTTGTTACTTCTGGTTTGATTAGATGAGTTAGGTGACCAAGTTTCTCTAGTAAAACATCCCTATTGGGTTTGGGGCCAACTAATAGAATTTCTGTCTTGCCATCACTAATTTAAGAAAGTTATTGTTCATCCAGGTGTTAATTTCTGATAGGCAGGCAGTTAGGGGGCTTAAGGCGTCTTTATCATTTGGCTCAACAGATACAGCGGGTAAAATAAGCATTGAAAACGTCACAATTTTTCTTGGTCTACTTTTTTTTTCTTGGATTACTTGGGTAATCTGGTGAAAATTTCATGTCTCTAGCACCTTTAGAAATATATTTAATGAGAAAAATGGTGACGTGTTCAAAACTTATTTTACCCACTGTAGGTACAATTGTGTATCATCAGCGTAGCTATGGAAGCTAACATTATGTTCCCTGATGATATTACCCAGTGGGAGCATGTAAAGTGAGAAGGGGTAAGGCAGCTCCCTTGTGCAACACCACAAGTTATGTCATGTGTCTTCATTTAAAAAGTTATTTATTTGGTGGAAAACAATATTTTGCTTAAAAATGAGAGGTTTGATATGGGTCTATAATTACTCAAGGTTTCACAGTCTAAATTTGACTTCTTCAGTAGTGGTTTAATAACAGCGGTCTTGAAGGCCTCAGGGCAGACTCCAATTTCAAGGGATGCGTTAATCATTTTCTGGATTGGGTTTGAGATGCTATTGAAAACTTTCTTGAAGAACCGAGAAGGAATGGGGTCAAGACAACAGGACGATGGTTTGATCAGATTAACGATTTTACAGAGTTCTGGGATTGAATGCTGGTGAATTTGCTCATGGTTGCCTGCCTTTCATGAGGTTGAATGCCTGATTTGTCTGCAGGTTTTGCAATGCTAGCTCTGATTTTCGTGATTTTGTTGTTGAAAAAAGTTGCAAATTCTTCACATTTGAGGGTAGAGGCTTGGCTTAGAAAGTCATTTGCAGGTGCAGGATTCAGCAGTCTGTCAATGTTAGAAAACAATGTTCTTGAGTTATTTTTATTTTCTGTTATTATCTTAGAAAAATAAACCCTTCTTGCAGACCGTATAAGCGTTATTGTAGGTTACTATGTGT
>NW_026547569.1:0-6174 GCF_027596085.1 Anoplopoma fimbria | reverse complement strand
CTTTTGGGGTATTTTAAGGCTGAAACGTCTTTTTGCAGCAGAAAAGCTGTAAATGCATCTAAAAGTGATGCATTTACATGAAAACACAAGGAAACTTGTTATTATGAGTCCAGAGGCCCTTACTTGAAGAAACTCATGTAAAGTATTTATTCCTGTCAGAAAAGACACTTTTGGGGTATTTTAAGGCTGAAACGTCTTTTTGCAGCAGAAAAGCTGTAAATGCATCTAAAAGTGATGAAAGTATCATGTTTTCATGAAAACACAAGGAAACTTGTTATTATGAGTCCAGAGGCCCTTACTTGAAGAAACTCATGTAAAGTATGAATTCCTGTCAGAAAAGACACTTTTGGGGTATTTTCAGGCTGAAACGACTTTTGTGATCAAAAAAGCCAGAAATGCATCTAAAAGTGATGAAAGTATCATGTTTTCATAAGAAACTTGTTATTATGAGTCCAGAGGCCCTTACTTGAAGAAACTCATGTAAAGCTGTAAATGCATCTAAAAGTGATGAAAGTATCATGTTTTCATGAAAACACAAGGAAACTTGTTATTATGAGTCCAGAGGCCCTTACTTGAAGAAACTCATGTAAAGTATGAATTCCTGTCAGAAAAGACACTTTTGGGGTATTTTAAGGCTGAAACGTCTTTTTGCAGCAGAAAAGCTGTAAATGCATCTAAAAGTGATGAAAGTATCATGTTTTCATGAAAACACAAGGAAACTTGTTATTATGAGTCCAGAGGCCCTTACTTGAAGAAACTCATGTAAAGTATGAATTCCTGTCAGAAAAGACACTTTTGGGGTATTTTAAGGCTGAAACGTCTTTTTGCAGCAGAAAAGCTGTAAATGCATCTAAAAGTGATGAAAGTATCATGTTTTCATGAAAACACAAGGAAACTTGTTATTATGAGTCCAGAGGCCCTTACTTGAAGAAACTCATGTAAAGTATGAATTCCTGTCAGAAAAGACACTTTTGGGGTATTTTAAGGCTGAAACGTCTTTTGCAGCAGAAAAGCTGTAAATGCATCTAAAAGTGATGCATTTTTCATGAAAACACAAGTAAACTTGTTATTATGAGTCCAGAGGCCCTTACTTGAAGAAACTCATGTAAAGTATGAATTCCTGTCAGAAAAGACACTTTTGGGGTATTTTAAGGCTGAAACGTCTTTTTGCAGCAGAAAAGCTGTAAATGCATCTAAAAGTGATGAAAGTTTCATGTTTTCATGAAAACACAAGGAAACTTGTTATTATGAGTCCAGAGGCCCTTACTTGAAGAAACTCATGTAAAGTATGAATTCCTGTCAGAAAAGACACTTTTGGGGTATTTTAAGGCTGAAACGTCTTTTTGCAGCAGAAAAGCTGTAAATGCATCTAAAAGTGATGAAAGTATCATGTTTTCATGAAAACACAAGTAAACTTGTTATTATGAGTCCAGAGGCCCTTACTTGAAGAAACTCATGTAAAGTATGAATTCCTGTCAGAAAAGACACTTTTGGGGTATTTTAAGGCTGAAACGTCTTTTTGCAGCAGAAAAGCTGTAAATGCATCTAAAAGTGATGAAAGTATCATTTACATGAAAACACAAGTAAACTTGTTATTATGAGTCCAGAGGCCCTTACTTGAAGAAACTCATGTAAAGTATGAATTCCTGTCAGAAAAGACACTTTTGGGGTATTTTAAGGCTGAAACGTCTTTTTGCAGCAGAAAAGCTGTAAATGCATCTAAAAGTGATGAAAGTATCATGTTTTCATGAAAACACAAGTAAACTTGTTATTATGAGTCCAGAGGCCCTTACTTGAAGAAACTCATGTAAAGTATGAATTCCTGTCAGAAAAGACACTTTTGGGGTATTTTAAGGCTGAAACGTCTTTTTGCAGCAGAAAAGCTGTAAATGCATCTAAAAGTGATGCATTTACATGAAAACACAAGTAAACTTGTTATTATGAGTCCAGAGGCCCTTACTTGAAGAAACTCATGTAAAGTATGAATTCCTGTCAGAAAAGACACTTTTGGGGTATTTTAAGGCTGAAACGTCTTTTGCAGCAAAAAGCTGTAAATGCATCTAAAAGTGATGAAAGTATCATGTTTTCATGAAAACACAAGGAAACTTGTTATTATGAGTCCAGAGGCCCTTACTTGAAGAAACTCATGTAAAGTATGAATTCCTGTCAGAAAAGACACTTTTGGGGTATTTTAAGGCTGAAACGTCTTTTTGCAGCAGAAAAGCTGTAAATGCATCTAAAAGTGATGAAAGTATCATGTTTTCATGAAAACACAAGTAAACTTGTTATTATGAGTCCAGAGGCCCTTACTTGAAGAAACTCATGTAAAGTATGAATTCCTGTCAGAAAAGACACTTTTGGGGTATTTTAAGGCTGAAACGTCTTTTTGCAGCAGAAAAGCTGTAAATGCATCTAAAAGTGATGAAAGTATCATGTTTTCATGAAAACACAAGTAAACTTGTTATTATGAGTCCAGAGGCCCTTACTTGAAGAAACTCATGTAAAGTATGAATTCCTGTCAGAAAAGACACTTTTGGGGTATTTTAAGGCTGAAACGTCTTTTTGCAGCAAAAAAGCTGTAAATGCATCTAAAAGTGATGAAAGTATCATGTTTTCATGAAAACACAAGGAAACTTGTTATTATGAGTCCAGAGGCCCTTACTTGAAGAAACTCATGTAAAGTATGAATTCCTGTCCAGAAAAGACACTTTTGGGGTATTTTAAGGCTGAAACGTCTTTTTGCAGCAAAAAAGCTGTAAATGCATCTAAAAGTGATGAAAGTATCATTTTTCATGAAAACACAAGTAAACTTGTTATTATGAGTCCAGAGGCCCTTACTTGAAGAAACTCATGTAAAGTATGAATTCCTGTCAGAAAAGACACTTTTGGGGTATTTTAAGGCTGAAACGTCTTTTTGCAGCAGAAAAGCTGTAAATGCATCTAAAAGTGATGAAAGTATCATGTTTTCATGAAAACACAAGGAAACTTGTTATTATGAGTCCAGAGGCCCTTACTTGAAGAAACTCATGTAAAGTATGAATTCCTGTCAGAAAAGACACTTTTGGGGTATTTTAAGGCTGAAACGTCTTTTGCAGCAGAAAAGCTGTAAATGCATCTAAAAGTGATGCATTTTTCATGAAAACACAAGTAAACTTGTTATTATGAGTCCAGAGGCCCTTACTTGAAGAAACTCATGTAAAGTATGAATTCCTGTCAGAAAAGACACTTTTGGGGTATTTTAAGGCTGAAACGTCTTTTGCAGCAGAAAAGCTGTAAATGCATCTAAAAGTGATGAAAGTATCATGTTTTCATGAAAACACAAGGAAACTTGTTATTATGAGTCCAGAGGCCCTTACTTGAAGAAACTCATGTAAAGTATGAATTCCTGTCAGAAAAGACACTTTTGGGGTATTTTCAGGCTGAAACGACTTTTTGCAGCAGAAAAGCTGTAAATGCATCTAAAAGTGATGAAAGTATCATGTTTTCATGAAAACACAAGGAAACTTGTTATTATGAGTCCAGAGGCCCTTACTTGAAGAAACTCATGTAAAGTATGAATTCCTGTCAGAAAAGACACTTTTGGGGTATTTTAAGGCTGAAACGTCTTTTTGCAGCAGAAAAGCTGTAAATGCATCTAAAAGTGATGAAAGTATCATGTTTTCATGAAAACACAAGGAAACTTGTTATTATGAGTCCAGAGGCCCTTACTTGAAGAAACTCATGTAAAGTATGAATTCCTGTCAGAAAAGACACTTTTGGGGTATTTTAAGGCTGAAACGTCTTTTTGCAGCAGAAAAGCTGTAAATGCATCTAAAAGTGATGAAAGTATCATGTTTTCATGAAAACACAAGGAAACTTGTTATTATGAGTCCAGAGGCCCTTACTTGAAGAAACTCATGTAAAGTATGAATTCCTGTCAGAAAAGACACTTTTGGGGTATTTTAAGGCTGAAACGTCTTTTTGCAGCAGAAAAGCTGTAAATGCATCTAAAAGTGATGAAAGTATCATGTTTTCATGAAAACACAAGAAACTTGTTATTATGAGTCCAGAGGCCCTTACTTGAAGAAACTCATGTAAAGTATGAATTCCTGTCAGAAAAGACACTTTTGGGGTATTTTAAGGCTGAAACGTCTTTTGCAGCAGAAATGTCAGAAAAGACACTTTTGGGGTATTTCAAGCCTGAAACGTCTTTTTGCAGCAGAAAAGCTGTAAATGCATCTAAAAGTGATGAAAGTATCATGTTTTTTTCCTGAAAACACAAGTAAACTTGTTATTATGAGTCCAGAGGCCCTTACTTGAAGAAACTCATGTAAAGTATGAATTCCTGTCAGAAAAGACACTTTTGGGGTATTTTAAGGCTGAAACGTCTTTTTGCAGCAGAAAAGCTGTAAATGCATCTAAAAGTGATGAAAGTATCATGTTTTCATGAAAACACAAAGAAACTTGTTATTATGAGTCCAGAGGCCCTTACTTGAAGAAACTCATGTAAAGTATGAATTCCTGTCAGAAAAGACACTTTTGGGGTATTTCAAGGCTGAAACGTCTTTTTGCAGCAGAAAAGCTGTAAATGCATCTAAAAGTGATGAAAGTATCATGTTTTTCATGAAAACACAAGAAACTTGTTATTATGAGTCAGGCCTTACTTGAAGCCTACATTACTTGAAGAAACTCATGTAAAGTATGAATTCCTGTCAGAAAAGACACTTTTGGGGTATTTCAAGCCTGAAACGTCTTTTTGCAGCAGAAAAGCTGTAAATGCATCTAAAAGTGATGAAAGTATCATGTTTTCATGAAAACACAAAACTTGTTATTATGAGTCCAGAGGCCCTTACTTGAAGAAACTCATGTAAAGTATGAATTCCTGTCAGAAAAGACACTTTTGGGGTATTTTAAGGCTGAAACGTCTTTTTGCAGCAGAAAAGCTGTAAATGCATCTAAAAGTGATGAAAGTATCATGTTTTCATGAAAACACAAGGAAACTTGTTATTATGAGTCGAGGCCCTTACTTGAAGAAACTCATGTAAAGTATGAATTCCTGTCAGAAAAGACACTTTTGGGGTATTTCAAGGCTGAAACGTCTTTTTGCAGCAGAAAAGCTGTAAATGCATCTAAAAGTGATGAAAGTATCATGTTTTTATGAAAACACAAGGAAACTTGTTATTATGAGTCCAGAGGCCCTTACTTGAAGAAACTCATGTAAAGTATGAATTCCTTTCAGAAAAGACACTTTTGGGGTATTTCAAGCCTGAAACGTCTTTTTGCAGCAGAAAAGCTGTAAATGCATCTAAAAGTGATGAAAGTATCATGTTTTCATGAAAACACAAGGAAACTTGTTATTATGAGTCCAGAGGCCCTTACTTGAAGAAACTCATGTAAAGTATGAATTCCTGTCAGAAAAGACACTTTTGGGGTATTTCAAGCCTGAAACGTCTTTTTGCAGCAGAAAAGCTGTAAAATGCATCTAAAAGTGATGAAAGTATCATGTTTTCATGAAAACAAAGTAAACTTGTTATTATGCAGTCAGAGGCCCTTACTTGAAGAAACTCATGTAAAGTATGAATTCCTGTCAGAAAAGACACTTTTGGGGTATTTCAAGGCTGAAACGTCTTTTTGCAGCAGAAAAGCTGTAAATGCATCTAAAAGTGATGCATTTACATGTAAACACAAATAAACTTGTTATTATGAGTCCAGAGGCCCTTACTTGAAGAAACTCATGTAAAGTATGAATTCCTGTCAGAAAAGACACTTTTGGGGTATTTTAAGGCTGAAACGTCTTTTTGCAGCAGAAAAGCTGTAAATGCATCTAAAAGTGATGAAAGTATCATGTTTTCATGAAAACACAAGTAAACTTGTTATTATGAGTCCAGAGGCCCTTACTTGAAGAAACTCATGTAAAGTATGAATTCCTGTCAGAAAAGACACTTTTGGGGTATTTTCAAGGCTGAAACGACTTTTGTGAGCAGAAAAGCCGGAAATGCATCTAAAAGTGATGAAAGTATCATGTTTTAAAACATAAGTAAACTTGTTATTATGAGTCCAGAGGCCCTTACTTGAAGAAACTCATGTAAAGTATGAATTCCTGTCAGAAAAGACACTTTTGGGGTATTTTAAGGCTGAAACGTCTTTTTGCAGCAGAAAAGCTGTAAATGCATCTAAAAGTGATGAAAGTATCAT
>NW_026547568.1:0-887 GCF_027596085.1 Anoplopoma fimbria | reverse complement strand
ACCAAGCCTGCTTAAAAAGGGTTAGTGACTGATGCTGATTCTGTTGATTCTACTGTTCTGATATTCTCTAATCAGGAAGTGTTTGATGCACATCTCAAGGATATATATACTCAGACCACACAAACCTTTCTCCAGTGTATTTTGACTCTGGAGGGATACTGAACTACTTGATTCTGCTAGGATAGACTAAGTATATGGTTTTCTGCTTTCTTAAAATTGATCTTAAACTGTACCAAGCCTGCTTAAAAAAGGGTTAGTGACTGATGCTGATTCTGTTGATTCTACTGTTCTGATATTCTCTAATCAGGAAGTGTTTGATGCTCTGTTGTGTTTGATGCTCCTGTGCCTTTAATCAGGAACTGCTCTGAGAGGTGTGCTTTAGCTTCAATAGGTCAATTGTCCTCTTAACTGCTAGGGGGAGTGGCTTACACATCTCAAGGATATATATACTCAGACCACACAAACCTTTCTCCAGTGTATTTTGACTCTGGAGGGATACTGAACTACTTGATTCTGCTAGGATAGACTAAGTATATGGTTTTCTGCTTTCTTAAACTGTACCAAGCCTGCTTAAAAAAGGGTTAGTGACTGATGCTGATTCTGTTGATTCTACTGTTCTGATATTCTCTAATCAGGAAGTGTTTGATGCTCTGTTGTGTTTGATGCTCCTGTGCCTTTAATCAGGAACTGCTCTGAGAGGTGTGCTTTAGCTTCAACAGGTCAATTGTCCTCTTAACTGCTAGGGGGAGTGGCTTACACATCTCAAGGATATATATACTCAGACCACACAAACCTTTCTCCAGTGTATTTTGACTCTGGAGGGATACTGAACTACTTGATTCTGCTAGGATAGACTAAGTATATGGTTTTCTGCTTTCTTAAACTGT
>NW_026547567.1:0-624 GCF_027596085.1 Anoplopoma fimbria | reverse complement strand
TGGTACCCAAACCAGACGGGACCTACCGGTTCTGCAATGACTTTCGCAAACTGAACGAAGCGTCTGCTTCGACGCCTACCCTATGCCAAGGGTAGACGAGTTGATAGAGCGACTGGGCCCGGCCAGGTTCATATCCACCCTAGACCTCACGAAGGGATACTGGCAGGTCCCCCTCACCAAGCGGGCCCGGGAGAAGACGGCGTTCGCCACACCAGACGGGCTATATCAATACACCGTCCTCCCGTTCGGGGTGCATGGGGCACCCGCAACCTTTCAAAGGATGATGGACCGGATCCTACGGGCCCACAGAGAATACGCTGCCGCGTATATAGATGACATCGTAATACACAGCAGCACCTGGACCATCCATCTCCACCACCTCCGAGCCGTCCTGGGGCGCTTCGAACCGCCGGCCTCACGGCCAACCCCAAGAAGTGTCGCCTGGGCCTGGAGGAGGCCTCCTACCTGGGCTATCAAGTCGGGAGGGGCTGTGTGAGACCCCAGGACGAAAAAGTGCAAGCCATCCGGACCTGGCCCAGGCCAACCACCAAGAAACAGGTGAAGTCCTTCCTGGGACTAGTCGGGTACTATCAGAGGTTCATCCCTGCGTTCGCAACACTGGCC
>NW_026547566.1:0-2416 GCF_027596085.1 Anoplopoma fimbria | reverse complement strand
GACGTTTTCAGCCGGCGGTCGCGGTCATTTTCTCGCGGATGGAGCAGCATGGAGAGACAGGCTGATGGCACCACTGTTTCCCCACTCCATGCTCTCTTTTACGGACGTTTTCAGCCGGCGGTCGCGGTCATTTTCTCGCTGGATGGAGCAGCATGGAGAGACAGGCTGATGGCACCACTGTTTCCCCACTCCATGCTCTCTCTTTACGGACGTTTTCAGCCGGCGGTCGCGGTCATTTTCTCGCGGATGGAGCAGCATGGAGAGGCAGGCTGATGGCACCACTGTTTCCCCACTCCATGCTCTCTTTTACGGACGTTTTCAGCCGGCGGTCGCGGTCATTTTCTCGCGGATGGAGCAGCATGGAGAGGCAGGCTGATGGCACCACTGTTTACCCACTCCATGCTCTCTCTTTACGGACGTTTTCAGCCGGCGGTCGCGGTCATTTTCTCGCGGATGGAGCAGCATGGAGAGACAGGCTGATGGCACCACTGTTTCCCCACTCCATGCTCTCTTTTACGGACGTTTTCAGCCGGCGGTCGCGGTCATTTTCTCGCGGATGGAGCAGCATGGAGAGACAGGCTGATGGCACCACTGTTTCCCCACTCCATGCTCTCTCTTTACGGACGTTTTCAGCCGGCGGTCGCGGTCATTTTCTCGCGGATGGAGCAGCATGGAGAGACAGGCTGATGGCACCACTGTTTCCCCACTCCATGCTCTCTTTTACGGACGTTTTCAGCCGGCGGTCGCGGTCATTTTCTCGCGGATGGAGCAGCATGGAGAGACAGGCTGATGGCACCACTGTTTCCCCACTCCATGCTCTCTCTTTACGGACGTTTTCAGCCGGCGGTCGCGGTCATTTTCTCGCGGATGGAGCAGCATGGAGAGACAGGCTGATGGCACCACTGTTTCCCCACTCCATGCTCTCTTTTACGGACGTTTTCAGCCGGCGGTCGCGGTCATTTTCTCGCGGATGGAGCAGCATGGAGAGACAGGCTGATGGCACCACTGTTTCCCCACTCCATGCTCTCTCTTTACGGACGTTTTCAGCCGGCGGTCGCGGTCATTTTCTCGCGGATGGAGCAGCATGGAGAGACAGGCTGATGGCACCACTGTTTCCCCACTCCATGCTCTCTTTTACGGACGTTTTCAGCCGGCGGTCGCGGTCATTTTCTCGCGGATGGAGCAGCATGGAGAGACAGGCTGATGGCACCACTGTTTCCCCACTCCATGCACTCTTTTACGGACGTTTTCAGCCGGCGGTCGCGGTCATTTTCTCGCGGATGGAGCAGCATGGAGAGGCAGGCTGATGGCACCACTGTTTCCCCACTCCATGCTCTCTCTTTACGGACGTTTTCAGCCGGCGGTCGCGGTCATTTTCTCGCGGATGGAGCAGCATGGAGAGACAGGCTGATGGCACCACTGTTTCCCCACTCCATGCTCTCTTTTACGGACGTTTTCAGCCGGCGGTCGCGGTCATTTTCTCGCGGATGGAGCAGCATGGAGAGACAGGCTGATGGCACCACTGTTTCCCCACTCCATGCTCTCTTTTACGGACGTTTTCAGCCGGCGGTCGCGGTCATTTTCTCGCGGATGGAGCAGCATGGAGAGACAGGCTGATGGCACCACTGTTTCCCCACTCCATGCATCTCTTTTACGGACGTTTTCAGCCGGCGGTCGCGGTCATTTTCTCGCGGATGGAGCAGCATGGAGAGACAGGCTGATGGCACCACTGTTTCCCCACTCCATGCTCTCTTTTACGGACGTTTTCAGCCGGCGGTCGCGGTCATTTTCTCGCGGATGGAGCAGCATGGAGAGACAGGCTGATGGCACCACTGTTTCCCCACTTCATGCACTCTTTTACGGACGTTTTCAGCCGGCGGTCGCGGTCATTTTCTCGCGGATGGAGCAGCATGGAGAGGCAGGCTGGATGGCACCACTGTTTCCCCACTCCATGCTCTCTCTTTACGGACGTTTTCAGCCGGCGGTCGCGGTCATTTTCTCGCGGATGGAGCAGCATGGAGAGACAGGCTGATGGCACCACTGTTTCCCCACTCCATGCTCTCTTTTACGGACGTTTTCAGCCGGCGGTCGCGGTCATTTTCTCGCGGATGGAGCAGCATGGAGAGACAGGCTGATGGCACCACTGTTTCCCCACTCCATGCTCTCTTTTACGGACGTTTTCAGCCGGCGGTCGCGGTCATTTTCTCGCGGATGGAGCAGCATGGAGAGACAGGCTGATGGCACCACTGTTTCCCCACTTCATGCACTCTTTTACGGACGTTTTCAGCCGGCGGTCGCGGTCATTTTCTCGCGGATGGAGCAGCATGGAGAGACAGGCTGATGGCACCACTGTTTCCCCACTCCATGCTCTCTTTTACGGACGTTTTCAGCCGGCGGTCGCGGTCATTTTCTCGCG
>NW_026547565.1:0-1055 GCF_027596085.1 Anoplopoma fimbria | reverse complement strand
GATGAAAGCCATCATTTAACTGGATTTGTGTCATTTCTATACCGGCAAGTCATGATCTAGCTATATCCTTCCCACCCTGTCGGTGTCCACTGAAAAAGCAGCAGCGCCCTCTGCTTTTTGTAAAGAGGAGTGAAAAAAGCTTACAGCACCTGGTATTCCCAGGCGGTCTCCCATCCAAGTACTGACCAGGCCCGACCCTGCTTAGCTTCCGAGATCAGGCGAGATCGGGCGTGTTCAGGGTGGTATGGCCGTAAGCAAATATTGTGCCTACCAAGGGCCTTTTAAAGATACTATATCACCATGCTTTGTGCTTTAGTCTATACAGGGAGCGCCTGCAGATTTTTCCAGACACACTCACAGCTTTTAAATGTCAAATCAGAATGTACAAAGTGGCTATAAGGATCACAAATGTAGTGCAGTAAAAATATTAATATTTACTGTTGAAATGTAGAATACGTTAGCATAAAATTGAAAAGAAAATGATCGATGAGCTTAGGAATGATGAAAGCCATCATTTAACTGGATTTGTGTCATTTCTATACCGGCAGAGTCATGATCTAGCTATATCCTTCCCACCCTGTGGTGTCCACTGAAAAAGCAGCAGCGCCTCTGCTTTTTGTAAGAGGAGTGAAAAAGCTTACAGCACCTGGTATTCCCAGAGCGGTCTCCCATCCAAGTACTGACCAGGCCCGACCCTGCTTAGCTTCCGAGATCAGACGAGATCGGGCGTGTTCAGGGTGGTATGGCCGTAAGCAAATATTGTGCCTACCAAAGGGCCTTTTAAAGATACTATATCACCACGCTTTGCTCTTTCGTCTATACAGGGAGCGCCTGCAGATTTCCAGACACACTCACAGCTTTTAAATGTCAAATCAGAATGTACAAAGTGGCTATAAGGATCACAAATGTAGTGCAGTAAAAATATTAATATTTACTGTTGAAATGTAGAATACGTTAGCATAAAATTGAAAAGAAAATGATCGATGAGCTTAGGAATGATGAAAGCCATCATTTAACTGGATTTGTGTCATTTCTATACCGGCAAGTCATGATCT
>NW_026547564.1:0-1114 GCF_027596085.1 Anoplopoma fimbria | reverse complement strand
CAGTCTCATCACTGTCACATCAAAGTCACACATCACAGTCACACATCACAGTCACACATCACAGTCACACATCACACATCACAGCCACACACATCACAGCCACACATCACAGTCACAGTCACATCACAGTCACATCACAGTCACATGAACGTCAAACATCACTCACACATCACAGTCACATCACAGTCACATCACAGTCAAACATCACAGTCACACATCACAGTCACACATCACAGCCACACACATCACAGCCACACATCACAGTCACAGTCACATCACAGTCACATCACAGTCACATGAACGTCAAACATCACTCACACATCACAGTCACATCACAGTCACATCACAGTCACACATCACAGTCACACATCACAGTCACATGAACGTCACACATCACAGTCACACATTATAGTCACATCAAAGTCACACATCACAGCCACACATCACAGCCACACATCACAGCCACACATCACAGCCACACATCACAGCCACACATCACAGTCACACATCACAGTCACACATCACAGTCACACATCACAGCCACACACATCACAGCCACACATCACAGTCACATCACAGTCACATGAACGTCACACATCACAGTCACACATCACAGCCACACACATCACAGCCACACATCACAGTCACAGTCACATCACAGTCACATCACAGTCACATGAACGTCAAACATCACTCACACATCACAGTCACATCACAGTCACATCACAGTCACACATCACAGTCACACATAACAGTCACATGAACGTCACACATCACAGTCACACATTATAGTCACACACACATCACAGTCACATCACAGCCACACATCACAGCCACACATCACAGTCACATCACAGTCACATGAACGTCACACATCACAGTCACACATCACAGCCACACATCACAGCCACACATCATAGTCACATCACAGTCACACAACACAGTCACAGAACGTCACACATCACAGTCACACATCACAGCCACACATCACAGCCACACATCATAGTCACATCAAAGTCACACATCACAGTCACACATCACAGTCACACATCACAGTCACACATCAAAGTCACACATCACAGTCACATATCACAGCCACACATCACAGCCACAT
>NW_026547563.1:0-1545 GCF_027596085.1 Anoplopoma fimbria | reverse complement strand
GCTTTTGCACTGTTAACTTTAGTTTTTCCTGAAAATGACCTGAAATTGCAAATACTGCTGTTTAGAGCCAGTTTCTTGATGGAAACCATGTAAACTATGTATTCTTTCACATTATCCTAATTTTTAGTGACTATCCTGCAGGAATGTGTTTTGAGAGCTGTAAAGTGATAAATAGCAGCTTTTGGCAGAATGTGTGGCGTTACCCACAGTTTTAGCTGAAAATGACCTGAAATTGCAAATACTGCTGTTTGCCAGTTTATTGATGGAAACCATGTAAACTATGTATTCTTTCACATTATCCTAATTTTTAGTGACTATCCTGCAGGAATGTGTTTTGAGAGCTGTAAAGTGATAAATAGCAGCTTTTGGCAGAATGTGTGGCGTTACCCACAGTTTTAGCTGAAAATGACCTAAAATTGCAAATACTGCTGTTTAGAGACAGTTTCTTGATCACATTTCAGTGACTATCCTGCAGAAATATGTTTTGAGAGCTGTAAAGTGGCAAATAGTAGGCTTTTGCACTGTTAACTTTAGTTTTTCCTGAAAATGACCTGAAATTGCAAATACTGCTGTTTAGAGCCAGTTTATTGATGGAAACCATGTAAACTATGTATTCTTTCAAATTATCCTAATTTTTAGTGACTATCCTGCAGGAATGTGTTTTGAGAGCTGTAAAGTGATAAATAGCAGCTTTTGGCAGAATGTGTGGCGTTACCCACAGTTTTAGCTGAAAATGACCTGAAATTGCAAATAATGCTGTTTAGAGCCAGTTTCTTGATGGAAACCATTACATTATCCACATTTCAGTGACTATCCTGCAGAAATATGTTTTGGTAGCTGTAAAGTGGCAAATAGTAGCCTTTTGCATTGTTAACTTTAGTTTTTCCTGAAAATGACCTGAAATTGCAAATACTGCTGTTTAGAGCCAGTTTATTGATGGAAACCATGTAAAATATGTTACATTGAACATTATCCTAATTTTTAGTGACTATCCTGCAGGAATGTGTTTTGAGAGCTGTAAAGTGATAAATAGCAGCTTTTGGCAAAATGTGTGGCGTTACCCACAGTTTTAGCTGAAAATGACCTGAAATTGCAAGTAATGCTGTTTAGAGCCAGTTTCTTGATGGAAACCATGTAAACTATGTATTCTTTCACATTATCCAAATTTCAGTGACTATCCTGCAGAAATGTGTTTTGTTAGCTGTAAAGTGATGAATAGCAGCTTTTGCACTGTTAACTTTAGTTTTTCCTGAAAATGACCTGAAATTGCAAATACTGCTGTTTAGAGCCAGTTTCTTGATGGAAACCATGTAAACTATGTGACTATCTTGTCTGTATTATCCTAATTTTTAGTGACTATCCTGCAGGAATGTGTTTTGAGAGTTTCTGTAAAGTGATAAATAGCAGCTTTAAATAGCAGCTTTTGGCAGAATGTGTGGCGTTACCCACAGTTTTAGCTGAAAATGACCTAAAATTGCAAATACTGCTGTTTAGAGACAGTTTCTTGATCACATTTCAGTGACTATCCTGCAGAAATATGTTTTG
>NW_026547562.1:0-1914 GCF_027596085.1 Anoplopoma fimbria | reverse complement strand
GGCCTCTGGAGTCATAATAAACAGTTTACTTGTTTTTTCATGAAAACATGATACTTCCTTGTGTTTTCATGAAAACATGATATTTCATCACTTTTAGATGCATTTCTGGCTTTTTTGCTCACAAAAGTCGTTTCAGCCTGAAAATACCACAAAAGTGTCTTTTCTGACAGGAATTCATACTTTTTACATGAGTTTCTTCAAGTAAGGGCCTCTGGACTCATAATAACAAGTTTACTTGTGTTTTCATGAAAACATGATACTTTTATCACTTTTAGATGCATTTACAGCTTTTCTGCTGCAAAAAGACGTTTCAGCCTTAAAATACCCCAAAGTGTCTTTTCTGACATGAAACCATACTTTACATGAGTTTCTTCAAGTAAAGCCCTCAGGACTAATGTCAACAAGTTTACTTGTGTTTTCATGTCATGATACTTTCATCACGTTTAGATGCATTTCACTTTTAAAAGATGTTTCATTTACCCCATGTCTTTTCTGGCTTAAATTCATAACTTTACATGAGTTTCTTCAAAAGGGCCTCTGTCATAATAACAAGTATGTTTTTTCATGAAAACATCCAGAGGCCCTTACTTAGTTGACATTAGTCCTGAGGCTTTACTTGAAGAAACTCATGTAAAGTATGGTTTCCTGTCAGAAAAGACACTTTTGGGGTATTTTAAGGCTGAAACGTCTTTTTGCAGCAGAAAAGCTGTAAATGCATCTAAAAGTGATAAAAGTATCATGTTTTCATGAAAACACAAGTAAACTTGTTATTATGACTCCAGAGGCCCTTACTTGAAGAAACTCATTATGAATTCCTGTCAGAAAAGACACTTTTGGGGTATTTTCAGGCTGAAACGACTTTTGTGAGCAAAAACTAAAAGTGATGAAAGTATCATGTTTTCATGAAATGCATCTGAACTGAAATAGGTTTCATGTTTTCATGAAAACAGCAAAAGGAAATGCATCTATGTTTTCATGAAAACACAAGTAAACTTGTTATTATGAAAGTCCAGAGGCCCTTACTTGAAGAAACTCATGTAAAGTATGAATTCCTGTCAGAAAAGACACTTTTGGGGTATTTTAAGGCTGAAACGACTTTTGTGAGCAAAAAAGCCAGAAATGCATCTAAAAGTGATGCATTTACATGAAAACACAAGTATACTTGTTATTATGAGTCCAGAGGCCCTTAATTGAAGAAACTCATGTAAAGTATGAATTCCTGTCAGAAAAGACACTTTTGGGGTATTTTCAGGCTGAAACGACTTTTGTGAGCAAAAATGCCGGAAATGCAACTAAAAGTGATGAAAGTATCATGTTTTCATGAAAACACAAGGAAACTAGTTGACATTAGTCCTGAGGGCTTTACTTGAAGAAACTCATGTAAAGTATGGTTTCATGTCAGAAAAGACACTTTTGGGGTATTTTAAGGCTGAAACGTCTTTTTGCAGCAGAAAAGCTGTAAATGCATCTAAAAGTGATGCATTTACATGAAAACACAAGTAAACTTGTTATTATGAGTCCAGAGGCCCTTACTTGAAGAATCTCATGTAAAGTATGAATTCCTGTCAGAAAAGACACTTTTGTGGTATTTTCAGGCTGAAACGACTTTTGTGAGCAAAAAAGCCAGAAATGCATCTAAAAGTGATGAAATAGCATGTTTTCATGAAAACACAAGGAAGTATCATGTTTTCATGAAAACACAAGTAAACTTGTTATTATGAGTCCAGAGGCCCTTACTTGAAGAAACTCATGTAAAGTATGAATTCCTGTCAGAAAAGACACTTTTGTGGTATTTTCAGGCTGAAACGACTTTTGTGAGCAAAAAAGCCAGAAATGCATCTAAAAGTGGTGCATTTACATGAAAACACAAGTATACTTGTTATTATGAGTCCAGAGGCCCTTAATTGAAGAAAC
>NW_026547561.1:0-802 GCF_027596085.1 Anoplopoma fimbria | reverse complement strand
CATCTAAATGCATCTAAAATTGATGAAAGTATCATGTTTTCATGAAAACACAAGTCACGTAAACTATGGTTTCGTCGCAGAAAATACACTTTTGGGGTATTTTCAGGCTGAAACGACTTTTGTGAGCAAAAAAAACGGAAATGCATCTAAAAGTGATGAAAGTATCATGTTTTCATGAAAACATAAGGAAACTTGTTGTTATGAGTCCAGACGCCCTTACTTGAAGAAAGTCATGTAAAGCATGGTTTCCTGTCAGAAAAGACACTTTTAGTTTACGTGAGTTTACTTGAAGAAACTCACGTAAACAATGGTTTCGTCGCAGAAAATACACTTTTGGGGTATTTTCAGGCTGAAACGACTTTTGTGAGCAAAAAAGCGGAAATGCATCTAAAAGTGATGAAAGTATCATGTTTTCATGAAAACACAAGGAAACTAGTTGATATCAGTCCTGAGGTCTTTACTTGAAGAAACTCATGTAAAGTATGGTTTCCTGTCAGAAAAGACAGTTTTGGGGTATTTTAAGGCTGAAACGTCTTTTTGCAGCAGAAAAGCTGTAAATGCATCTAAAAGTGATGAAAGTATCATGTTTTCATGAAAACATAAGGAAACTTGTTATTATGAGTCCAGAGGCCCTTACTTGAAGAAACTCACGTAAACTATGGTTTCGTCGCAGAAAATACACTTTTGGGGTATTTTCAGGCTGAAACGACTTTTTGAGCAAAAAAAGCTGAAATGCATCTAAAAGTGATGAAAGTATCATGTTTTCATGAAAACACAAGGAAACTAGTTGATATCAGTCCTG
>NW_026547560.1:0-524 GCF_027596085.1 Anoplopoma fimbria | reverse complement strand
TCAGAAAAGACAGTTTTGGGGTATTTTAAGGCTGGAAATGTCTTTGCAGCAGAAAAGCTGTAAATGCATCTAAAAGTGATGAAAGTATCATGTTTCTGTGAAAACATAAGGAAACTTCTTGTTATGGAGTCCAGAGGCCCTTACTTGAAGAAACTCATGTAAAGTATGGTTTCCTGTCAGAAAAGACACTTTGGGGTATTTTAAGGCTGAAAAGTCTTTTTGCAGCAGAAAAGCTGTAAATGCATCTAAAAGTGATGAAAGTATCATGTTTTCATGAAAACACAAGGAAACTTGTTATTATGAGTCCAGAGGCCTTTACTTGAAGAAACTCATGTAAAGTATGGTTTCCTGTCAGAAAATACACTTTTGGGGTATTAAAAGCGGAAATGCATCTAAAAGTGATGAAAGTATCATGTTTTCATGAAAACACAAGGAAACTAGTTGATATCAGTCCTGAGGCCTTTACTTGAAGAAACTTATGTAAAGTATGGTTTCCTGTCAGAAAAGACAGTTTTGGGGTATTT
>NW_026547559.1:0-584 GCF_027596085.1 Anoplopoma fimbria | reverse complement strand
AAACTAGTTGATATCAGTCCTGAGGCCTTTACTTGAAGAAACTTATGTAAAGTATGGTTTCCTGTCAGAAAAGACACTTTTGGGGCATTTTAAGGCTGAAACGTCTTTTTGCAGCAGAAAAGCTGTAAATGCATCTAAAAGTGATGAAAGTATCATGTTTTCATGAAAACATAAGGAAACTTGTTATTGTTAGTCCAGAGGCCCTTACTTGAAGAAACTCATGTAAAGTATGGTTTCCTGATGGAAAGACACTTTTGGGGTATTTTAAGGCTGAAACGTCTTTTTGCAGCAGAAAAGCTGTAAATGCATCTAAAAGTGATGAAAGTATCATGTTTTCATGAAAACACAAGGAAACTAGTTGATATCAGTCCTGAGGCCTTTACTTGAAGAAACTCATGTAAAGTATGAATTCCTGTCAGAAAAGACACTTTTGGGGCATTTTAAGGCTGAAACGTCTTTTTGCAGCAGAAAAGCTGTAAATGCATCTAAAAGTGATGAAAGTATCATGTTTTCATGAAAACATAAGGAAACTTGTTATTATGAGTCCAGAGGCCCTTACTTGAAGAAACTCACGTAAACTATGG
>NW_026547558.1:0-1272 GCF_027596085.1 Anoplopoma fimbria | reverse complement strand
ATAAAATTGAAAGAAAATGATCGATGAGCTTAGGAATGATGAAAGCCATCATTTAACTGGATTTGTGTCATTTCTATACCGGCAAGTCATGATCTAGCTATTTCCTTCCCACCCTGTCGGTGTCCACTGAAAAAGCAGCAGCGCCTCTGCTTTTTGTAAAGAGGAGTGAAAAAAGCTTACAGCACCTGGTATTCCCAGGCGGTCTCCCATCCAAGTACTGACCAGGCCCGACCCTGCTTAGCTTCCGAGATCAGACGAGATCGGGGCGTGTTGATCAGACGAGATCGGGCGTGTTCAGGGTGGTATGGCCGTAAGCAAATATTGCGCCTACCAAAGGGCCTTTTAAAGATACTATATCACCACGCTTTGCTCTTTCGTCTATACAGGGAGCGCCTGCAGATTGCCAGACACACTCACAGCTTTTAAATGTCAAATCAGAATGTACAAAGTGGCTATAAGGATCACAAATGTAGTGCAGTAAAAAGATTAATATTTACTGTTGAAATGTAGAATACGTTAGCATAAAATTGAAAAGAAAATGATCGATGAGCTTAGGAATGATGAAAGCCATCATTTAACTGGATTTGTGTCATTTCTATACCGGCAAGTCATGATCTAGCTATTTCCTTCCCACCCTGTCGGTGTCCACTGAAAAAGCAGCAGCGCCCTCTGCTTTTTGTAAAGAGGAGTGAAAAAAGCTTACAGCACCTGGTATTCCCAGGCGGTCTCCCATCCAAGTACTGACCAGGCCCGACCCTGCTTAGCTTCCGAGATCAGACGAGATCGGGCGTGTTCAGGGTGGTATGGCCGTAAGCAAATATTGCGCCTACCAAAGGGCCTTTTAAAGATACTATATCACCACGCTTTGCTCTTTCGTCTATACAGGGAGCGCCTGCAGATTGCCAGACACACTCACAGCTTTTAAATGTCAAATCAGAATGTACAAAGTGGCTATAAGGATCACAAATGTAGTGCAGTAAAAAGATTAATATTTACTGTTGAAATGTAGAATACGTTAGCATAAAATTGAAAAGAAAATGATCGATGAGCTTAGGAATGATGAAAGCCATCATTTAACTGGATTTGTGTCATTTCTATACCGGCAAGTCATGATCTAGCTATTTCCTTCCCACCCTGTCGGTGTCCACTGAAAAAGCAGCAGCGCCCTCTGCTTTTTGTAAAGAGGAGTGAAAAAAGCTTACAGCACCTGGTATTCCCAGGCGGTCTCCCATCCAAGTACTGACCAGGCCCGACCCTGCTTAGCTTCCGAGA
>NW_026547557.1:0-672 GCF_027596085.1 Anoplopoma fimbria | reverse complement strand
GCCTGGCCTGGCCCTGGCCTGGCCTGGCCCTGGCCTGGCCTGGCCTGGCCTGGCCTGGCCCTGGCCTGGCCCTGGCCCTGGCCTGGCCTGGCCTGGCCCTGGCCTGGCCTGGCCTGGCCTGGCCCTGGCCTGGCCTGGCCTGGCCTGGCCTGGCCCTGGCCTGGCCTGGCCTGGCCCTGGCCTGGCCCTGGCCTGGCCCTGGCCTGGCCCTGGCCTGGCCTGGCCTGGCCTGGCCTGGCCTGGCCTGGCCTGGCCTGGCCTGGCCCTGGCCTGGCCTGGCCCTGGCCTGGCCTGGCCTGGCCTGGCCCTGGCCTGGCCTGGCCTGGCCTGGCCTGGCCTGGCCTGGCCTGGCCTGGCCTGGCCTGGCTGGCCTGGCCTGGCCTGGCCTGGCCTGGCCTGGCCTGGCCTGGCCTGGCCTGGCCCTGGCCTGGCCTGGCCTGGCCTGGCCCTGGCCTGGCCTGGCCCTGGCCTGGCCTGGCCCTGGCCCTGGCCTGGCCCTGGCCTGGCCTGGCCTGGCCTGGCCTGGCCCTGGCCTGGCCCTGGCCTGGCCCTGGCCTGGCCTGGCCTGGCCTGGCCTGGCCTGGCCTGGCCTGGCCTGGCCCTGGCCTGGCCTGGCCTGGCCTGGCCTGGCCTGGCCTGGCCTGGCCTGGCCTGGCCTGGCCTGGCCTGGCC
>NW_026547555.1:0-462 GCF_027596085.1 Anoplopoma fimbria | reverse complement strand
AGTACTTGGATGGGGAGACCGCCTGGGAATACCAGGTGCTGTAAGCTTTTTCACTCCTCTTTACAAAAAGCAGAGGGCGCTGCTGCTTTTTCAGTGGACACCGACAGGGTGGGAAGGATATAGCTAGATCATGACTTGCAGGTATAGAAATGACACAAATCCAGTTAAATGATGGCTTTCATCATTCCTAAGCTCATCGATCATTTTCTTTTCAATTTTATGCTAACGTATTCTACATTTCAACAGTAAATATTAATATTTTTACTGCACTACATTTGTGATCCTTATAGCCACTTTGTACATTCTGATTTGACATTTAAAAGCTGTGAGTGTGTCTGGCAATCTGCAGGCGCTCCCTGTATAGACGAAGAGCAAAGCGTGGTGATATAGTATCTTTAAAGGCCCTTTGGTAGGCACAATATTTGCTTACGGCCATACCACCCTGAACACGCCGATCTCGTC
>NW_026547554.1:0-9181 GCF_027596085.1 Anoplopoma fimbria | reverse complement strand
ATTGATTTTATTCGAAAATGTTAAAAAGGTTAACAGGGTAAATTTAGTAGTTAATCTATGATCGACTTGTTGAGCCTTTTTGAGAGAGGACACTGGGGGATTGATTAGTCATGCCTGCAGCGGCCGGAAGGGGAGCTCACGGCCACGATGCCTCATTCTCAATGAAGCTGCCACAGAGAAAGCATCGTGTCCGAGCACCTTTATTGATTTCTCCCCTTTTCAGGGTGTAACATTTTGGAGGCGCCGCTGGGATGAATGTGACGAGGACCAGCTGTCCTAGATAGACGTCCCGATCATCATTCAACCATTTACATCTACAGCCAGGGTGGACGATAGCGTGTGGTGGTTCAACAACTGCGTAGAGAGACTTGAATGCAATCTGAGGTTAACCACGGGTGCCAGGAGAGCTACATTGTCTCATCTACAAAGAGAAGGTTCTGCATCACATTGACATTGTCCACGGGTCAGAGACTGAAATGGATTCTTCGGAGCTAGAGAACTTGAAACTAGAAGTTGGTGGCGCCCTGTACACATTAACAAGAGATGCTTTGATTGAAGTTTGTGATTTTCTACTTATTGCTGGTTCAGAAGTTGAAAATGTATCAGGTAAAAGTCGCTCCTCTCTCATTTCACATGTCACAAGGCACTTAGAGAGAGAAGAGTTAGATGAACTTGAGGATCAGGGTATGGCAGAGCTACTTATTTTGAATGATAAAATTGATGAGTTGCAACAGGCTGCTAAAAATAGTGCTCTAGAACAGGTAGCCTCAGATGCCAAAGAGACAGATTTGGTGCAAGAGCAGGTCGTTCAGCCTTCAGAAAGAGAACGGTTGCAAAAAGAGATAGAGACTCTACAATTAGCATTAGCGTTATCACTACAGGAGAAACCAGACCAAACCAGTGGAGCCAAGAAGTTAGTGAGTGGGGAAGGTATCAGTGCTAAACAACACCATGTCTCTGCTCAACAGACCCCCCAACCTTGCCTCTCATTACAGTGGAACAGAGAATTTAAAATATCAGGCCAGATTGGTGAGCCAGGACAAAAAGACAAACTTACCTTCTCCAGTCTAGCACACCAAATTGAGCAAGGCATCAGTAAGGGATTTCCTGAAATAGAAATAGTTGATGCAGTGATTAGAGCAATAGCACCAGGCTTACAATTACGCAGCTACCTGGGGGAAAAAGCAACCTTACCTTACCTACCTTGAGGAGGATTCTCAGGTCCCATTATCAAGAAAAGGGAGCAACAGAACTGTACAAACAACTCACTTCAGAGGTCCAGAGTAGTAAGGAAACCCCACAAAATTTCCTGATCTGCACCCTAGATTTGAGACAAAAAATCCTGTTTGCTTCACAGGAAGCAGAATCCGGTCTAAGATATGATCCTGTCCTTGTACAGAGTATGTTTCTCCATACCGTTCTGACAGGCCTGCAAAATGATAGCATTAGAAGTGACCTCCAGCCGTACCTGCAACGAACAACAACAAGTGATGAGCTGCTCCTCGAGAAACTCAACATTGCTTGCGCAAACGAAGCAGAGAGACAAAATAAAAAAAAACTACTTACCCAACAGCGGCCAACCACTGTGCACTCAGTGCAGTCGAATGAAACACCTGCAGATAAAAAAGGGAAAAACCCAAATTCAGAACACACCAGCAAAACCCAGTCTGATGTACTAAATGAACTGAAAGAAATGCGTTCTGACATGGGATTATTGAAAAACCTTCCCCTGTACCACAGGAATACATCCCTCCTCCCCAGTTCCAGTATCCACCACAAAGCCGCTGGCCTCCCCCAGGACCAGGACAAAGAGGAGAGACAGCTCAATACCAACGAGGGTTTGCACCACAGCATTACATTACATTACATTACAGTCATTTAGCAGACGCTTTTATCCAAAGCGACTTACAGGAAGTGTATTCAACATAGGTATTCAAGAGAACTACTAGTCACCAGAAGTCATAAGTGCATCTCCTTTCTTAAACAAGCATCTCAAAGCATAAGCCAGAGCAAAAGTATAGTGCAGAGGCAGATTACTACGAAAACAATAATTGCAACAGACTAATCCGAATATAGTAAGTGCTACAAACTACTACGAATAGGATAAGTGCAGTAAACAAATACAAATTCAATAAGTGCAGCGAACTGATACGAATACAGTAAGTGCAGCAACTAATACGAGTGCAGTAAGTGCTACGAGGAAGGCTCCGGGTAGTACTTCTTGAAGAGGTGAGTTTTCAGCCTGCGCCTAAAGATGGGCAGCGACTCTGCTGTCCTGACGTCAGTGGGGAGTTCATTCCACCACTGAGGGGCCAGGACAGAAAAAAGCTGTGACCGGGTGGATCGGCCGCAGGGACCTCTGAGCGACGGGGCAACCAATCGCCCCGAGGCAGCAGAGCGAAGTGGTCGGGCGGGGGTGTAGGGCTTGACCAAGGCCTGGAGATAGGAAGGAGCTGTTCCTTTCACTGCCCTGTAGGCTAGCACCAGAGTCTTAAACTGGATGCGAGCTCTTACAGGGAGCCAGTGTAGGGAACGGAGAAGGGAAGTTGTGTGAGAGAATTTGGGGCGATTGAACACCAGACGTGCTGAAGGCAATATACTTAGTCTATCCTAGCAGAATCAAGTAGTTCAGTATCCCTCCAGAGTCAAAATACACTGGAGTAAGGTTTGTGTGGTCTGAGTATATATATCCTTGAGATGTGTAAGCCACTCCCCCTAGCAGTTAAGAGGACAATTGACCTATTGAAGCTAAAGCACACCTCTCAGAGCAGTTCCTGATTAAAGGCACAGGAGCATCAAACACAACAGAGCATCAAACACAACAGAGCATCAAACACTACCTGATTAGAGAATATCAGAACAGTAGAATCAGCATCAGTCACTAACCCTTTTTTAAGCAGGCTTGGTACAGTTTAAGATCAATTTTAAGAAGGCAATATACTTAGTCTATCCTAGCAGAATCAAGTAGTTCAGTATCCCTCCAGAGTCAAAATACCGCACCAGTACCCTCCCCCGAATCGTGCACGACTGAGAAAATGTATTGGCTGCCAGCAAAGTGGAAGTGAGTATTGCTCCCATTGCTACAGATGCGGTAGCAGTGAACACTTCCTCGCAGGTTGCAGGGTGAGAGGAACCAGACAAGACAAGGATGGTCCTTTAAACGGAGTAGGGTTACCCCCACGGGCAGGGGCGCCGAAAAGGGGGGGTAAAGGAGACGGATTCTAGGGGCCCATGATGGAGGGGGGCCCAGAGAGGCCCCTAATGATGATTTTGCCGCTGTGTTGGGGGCCCTGTAAAGATTCTTTTCATGGGGCCCAAAATCCCTAGCGGCGCCCCTGCCCACGGGACAGGGAGTAACCAGCAACAGTGAAATGTCCCAACAGCACTGCTCCCACTGTGGTGTCACTGTGAAAAACCAAAGACTCAAAAGATGTGCATCCTGTAAAAAAGACATTTACTGTTCTAAAATCTGTCAGGCTGAGCATTGGCCAAAACATAGAAAACGATGTAACCAGCGCTCTCACCCAAGGACAAGTACCACCCACACCAAGAAAGAGGACAGCCATTCTCGTCTTGTTGCTCTGGTAGGGAAACGGTGTATGGTTGAGTGCTACATACAAGGGCGTAGAACTCAAGCATTATGGGATACAGGCTCCCAAGTCTGCATTGTTGACGAAAAGTGGAAAAGGAGACATTTGCCACACGAGAAGTTAAGAAATGTCTCTGAGTTACTTGATGCCTATTTTGCTCCCCTCTCCCCTCTCCCCTAACGAGGTCCTTGACCTTGTTACATCTAACCGCCCCACCACGTGCTCCCTTGACCCGATCCCCTCCCCTCTTCTTCAGTCTATTGCCACTGAACTCCTTCCTTTCCTCACCCACCTCATCAACACATCTCTCGTCTCGGGATGCTTTCCCTCGGCTTTCAAGACTGCCAGAGTCACCCCCCTTCTGAAAAAACCATCACTTGACCCCTCTGATGTCAAGAACTTCAGACCGGTTTCTCTTCTACCCTTTCTATCCAAAACACTTGAACGCGCTGTCTCTAAACAACTGTCTTCCTACCTCCACCAGAACAACCTCTTGGACCCCCACCAGTCCGGGTTCAAGGTGGGTCACTCGTCAGAGACGGCCCTCCTTGCGGTGACAGAGTCGCTTCACGCTGCGAGAGCGAACTCTCTCTCCTCTGTCCTGATTCTCCTGGACCTGTCAGCGGCGTTTGACACAGTGAACCACCAGATCCTCCTCTCCACCCTCGAGGGGATGGGTGTCTCAGGCTCTGCACTCTCCCTGCTTGCATCCTACCTGACAGGCCGATCCTACCAGGTGACATGGAGGGGGCCGTGTCAGAACCACGCACGCTGACTACGGGGGTTCCACAAGGTTCAGTTCTGGGCCCCCTTCTCTTCTCGCTCTACACAACATCTCTGGGTTCTGTTATTCGCTCCCATGACTTCTCCTACCATTGTTATGCCGATGACACCCAGCTGGTCTTGTCATTTCCTCCCGGTGACACCCAAGTGGAGGCACGCATTGCTGCGTGCTTGGCTGACATCTCGAAGTGGATGGCGACACACCACCTGAAGCTGAACCTGGACAAAACCGAGCTACTCTTCCTCCCGGGGAAGGGTTGCCCGCACCGAGACCTGTCCATCACCATTGATGATGCCGTGGTGACGCCAACTCGGACTGTGAGGAATCTGGGTGTGACCCTCGACGACCAACTGTCGTTCTCAGCAAACATTGCATCGGTCACACGCTCCTGCAGATTCCTCCTCTACAACATCAGGAGGATTCGCCCCTTCCTCACTGAGGAGACGGCGCAGGTGCTCATCCAGGCTCTGGTCATCTCCCGCCTGGACTACTGCAACTCACTACTTGCTGGAGCCCCGGCGTCGGCCATCAGACCTCTGGAGCTTGTCCAGAAAGCTGCAGCACGTCTGGTGTTCAATCGCCCCAAGTTCTCTCACACAACTTCCCTTCTCCGTTCCCTACACTGGCTCCCTGTAAGAGCTCGCATCCAGTTTAAGACTCTGGTGCTAGCCTACAGGGCAGTGAAAGGAACAGCTCCTTCCTATCTCCAGGCCTTGGTCAAGCCCTACACCCCTGCCCGACCACTTCGCTCTGCTGCCTCGGGGCGACTGGTTGCCCCGTCGCTCAGAGGTCCCTGCGGCCGATCCACCCGGTCACAGCTTTTTTCTGTCCTGGCCCCTCAGTGGTGGAATTAACTCCCCACTGACGTCAGGACAGCAGAGTCGCTGCCCATCTTTAGGCGCAGGCTGAAAACTCACCTCTTCAGGAAGTACTACCCGGAGCCTTCCTCGTAGCACTTATGGCACTCGTATTAGTTGCTGCACTTACTGTATTCGTATCAGTTCGCTGCACTTATTGAATTTGTATTTGTTTACTGTACTTATCCTATTCATAGTAGTTTGTAGCACTTACTATATTCGGATTAGTCTGTTGCAATTATTGTTTTCGTAGTAATCTGCCTCTGCACTATACTTTTGCTCTGGCTTATACTTTGAGATGCTTGTTTAAGAAAGGAGATGCACCTATGACTTCTGGTGACTAGTAGTTCTCTTGAATACCTATGTTGAATACACTTCCTGTAAGTCGCTTTGGATAAAAGCGTCTGCTAAATGACTGTAATGTAATGTAATGTAATGATGCAACCGACGATTTGAAAATCACAGCTGCTAACGGACAGAGCATGCCTTATAAAGGTTTCATTGAAGTCACTTTTGGGTTAGCTGCAGAGGGAGCCCACCCCAAAGAACTTGTTGTCCCCATGCTAGTGATGAAAGGCGGAAGTCTTTCACAGCCCATTTTAGGCTTTAATGTCATTGAGCAAATAGTAAAAACCAGTGCTACAGAACAACGTGACGCTACGGGAAGAGAGAAGTTGCATGAGACAGTAAAAACGGCTTTCCCTAGTCTTGGGAATGAAAATGTTACAGCCTTTATTAATCTGGTGACTGCTGAACAGTCATGTGACTATGTTGTGAGAACGACAAAAGAGAAAGTCATCGTATACAAACACACCTCTGTTCAGATTGACTGTAAGGTGCAGACACGGCCACTGAAGAAAGACACCACACTTCTCTTTGAGCCTGACATAAATCCTCAGTGGGCTGAAGGCCTTGAGTTTTGTGAGACGTTGGTGAAGCTCAGAAGTGGTGTTTCACCTTACGTTGTCCTTGATGTGCAAAATCCCACTGATCATGATATTGAGTTGTCAGGAAGAACTGTTGTGGGTACCTTACAGCAAGTCCAGGCTGTGTATCCAGCTACTGTTTTAGAGAAACCCAATCATTGCCCTCCAGTGTCGGTGAGTCAAGTGAATGCAGAGAGTAAGCAAGTTACTGACCTTCCATGGAACCCACCAATCGACCTGAGCCACCTGAATGAACCTGAAAGAGAAGCAGTGCAGAACATGCTTCGCGAGGAATGCTCCTCTTTTTCCAAATCAGATGACGACATCGGATGTATTGAGAAGTTGAAGCTGAGCATATCGTTGAAGGATACGGATCCTGTAGCACGCACTTACCTGTCGGTGCCGAAGCCGCTGTATAAAGAGATGAAAGACTACCTGCACAACCTTATTGCGCAGGGATGGGTGAAGAAATCCAACTCACCTTATGCCTCACCGGTTGTCTGTGTAAGGAAAAAGGATGGCAGCCTACGTCTTTGCATAGATTACATTACAGTCATTTAGCAGACGCTTTTATCCAAAGCGACTTACAATCAGTAGTATATTACATATCATTCACCCATTCACACACTGATGACAGGCTACCATGCAAGGTGCCACCATCAGACTCTAACTAACATTCATGCAACATCCAGTCCACACCGATGGCAAGGCTTCGGGAGCAACTTGGGGTTAAGTGTCTTGCCCAAGGACACATCGACTGCCGAAGCCGGGTATCGAACCACCGACCCTCTGATTGGAGAACTACCTTGCTCTCCACTACGCCACAGCTGCCCTCGGCGTCATGATAACGTCATAGTGTAAGCTCGAGGCAAAACACAGGAAAGACTCAGAGAATCACCTCAGAGTATTGAGCTGAAGTTACACATCCAAGATGTCCTCTTGCTGTGCTGTTACTCCAGTGTATTTGACTTCTGGAGGGATACTGAACTACTTGATTCTGCTAGGATAGACTAAGTATATTGTTCTTGCTTTCTTAAATTGCTCTCAACTGTACCAAGCCTGCTTAAAAGTGTTAGTGTTTGATGCTGATTCTGTTGTTTCTGCTATTCCTGTAATCAGGAACTGCTTTGAGAGGTGTGCTTTAGTTTCAATAGGTCAATTGTCCTCTTAACTGCTAGGGGGAGTGGCTTACACTCCTGGCAGACAATGAGCAATCAGTATGTAGGTCCTTAACCACTGCTGGTGGCTGGAAGCTTCAGCTTTCAAGCGTCTGGCAAACGAAGGCTAGGGCGAACAAAGGCAACATGGTGACTTTTTCAAGCCAGACTTCGTCAAGCATGACTTCTCCAGCGTGTACTTGTACGGGTCAGTAATTTGTTTGTATTGACTACCATGTGTCTGCATCCTATTTCTGTCTGTTCCTCTGTCCGGTGGTCACGTAGACAGTGGGTCACTCCCAGGTGCCGTGACCCCACTAATCTCATCTATCCCACTCTCTCAGCCCATGGTGAGCAAGTGGTGTCGGGGGGGCTTTGGAACTGCCAGTCGGCACTGCCGAAAGCTGAGTTCATCTCAGGCTACGCATCCTTGCTCTCCCTCAACTTTCTTGCTCTCACTGAGACCTGGATCACACCAGAAAACACCACCACACCCGCAGCTCTGTCAGATGTGTACTCCTTCTCTCACACTCCCAGAGCTGCGAGGCGAGGTGGTGGCACTGGCCTGCTAATTTCCCCAAAATGGAAATACTCTCTTGTCTCTCTTCCACAGTTCTCCCCGTCCTCTTTTGAATTTCATGCTGTTACTGTCACTTATCTTACCTTGCTTGTACCCTGGAGTCTTTGTGCTTTCTCGCTTCGCAGGCTTCTATAAATCGTGGCTGTACCTGGACCGTGGTCGTGCATCCTGCTACGGCCCTGCTGACACCGGGGGCAGACACACTCACCACTTTCAAGAGCAGGCTTAAGACCTTCCTTTTTGATAGCGCTTATAGTTAGGGCTGGCTCAGGTTCGCCTTGGTCCAGCCCCTAGATATGCTGCTATATGCCTAGACAGCCGGGGGACTACCTAGGATATGCTGAGCTCCTCTCTCCTTTTCTCTCCCTCCATCTTTATGTATTAATCCCCTATTTATGCACATTACTGATTTTGCTTCTTCCCCGGAGTTCTTGTGCTTTCTCGCCTCGCAGGTTCCCAGGAATCGGGGTTATATTTGGACTGTCATCGTGCCACCTACTGAGGCCCTGCTGACACCCACTACTACTACCACTATCATTATTAGTCACATTACTATTATTATTGCCTGTACTATTACAGTTATTGACTTGCTTGTACCCTGGAGTCTTTGTGCTTTCTCGCTTCGCAGGCTTCTATAAATCGTGGCTGTACCTGGACCGTGGTCGTGCATCCTGCTACGGCCCTGCTGACACCGACTGCTACCACCATTATTATTACTAGTCACATTACTATTACTATTACCTGTACCATTAAGCATTTTAGCTTTACTTCCACCCTGAAGCCCTTTTGCTTTCTTGTTCTGCAGGTTTCCATGAATCGTTGTGGTACCTGGACCGTAGTCGTGCCTCTTGCTGTGATCCGACTGACACCCACTGCTACTTCCATTATTATTATTAATCACATTACTATCCCTATTTTCATAACTATAATTCTACTGTAATAATTGCTGCTGTTATTATAAGTAGTCTTATTATATGAATCATTTATGTCATATACATTGAATGTGTTGTATCTAAGAACTGTTATGCTGTTCATTCTGTACACATGACATCTATTGCATTCTGTCCATCCTGGGAGAAGGATCCCTCCTCTGTCGTTCTCCCATAGGTTTCTTCCTTTTTTCTCCCTGTTAAAGGGGTTTTTAGGGGAGTTTTTCCTGTGCTGATGTGAGGGAAGGACAGAGGATGTCGCATGTGCACAGATTGTAAAGCCCTCTGAGGCAAATTTGTAATTTGTGATTCTGGGCTATACAAAATAAACTGAATTGAATTGAATTATCCAGTCAAG
>NW_026547553.1:0-3753 GCF_027596085.1 Anoplopoma fimbria | reverse complement strand
CCGACAGGGTGGGAAGGAAATAGCTAGATCATGACTTGCCGGTATAGAAATGACACAAATCCAGTTAAATGATGGCTTTCATCATTCCTAAGCTCATCGATCATTTTCTTTTCAATTTTATGCTAACGTATTCTACATTTCAACAGTAAATATTAATCTTTTTACTGCACTACATTTGTGATCCTTATAGCCACTTTGTACATTCTGATTTGACATTTAAAAGCTGTGAGTGTGTCTGGCAATCTGCAGGCGCTCCCTGTATAGACGAAAGAGCAAAGCGTGGTGATATAGTATCTTTAAAAGGCCCTTTGGTAGGCGCAATATTTGCTTACGGCCATACCACCCTGAACACGCCCGATCTCGTCTGATCTCGGAAGCTAAGCAGGAGTCGGGCCTGTTCAGTACTTGGATGGGAGACCGCCTGGGAATACCAGGTGCTGTAAGCTTTTTCACTCCTCTTTACAAAAAAAGCAGGCGCTGCTGCTTTCCAGTGGACACCCGACAGGGTGGGAAGGATATAGCTAGATCATGACTTGCCGGTATAGAAATGACACAAATCCAGTTAAATGATGGCTTTCATCATTCCTAAGCTCATCGATCATTTTCTTTTCAATTTTATGCTAACGTATTCTACATTTCAACAGTAAATATTAATATTTTTACTGCACTACATTGCTTGATCCTTATAGCCACTTTGTACATTGTGATTTGACATTTAAAAGCTGTGAGTGTGTCTGGAAATCTGCAGGCGCTCCCTGTATCGACGAAAGAGCAAAGCGTGGTGATATAGTATCTTTAAAGGCCCTTTGGTAGGCACAATACACTTCTGACCCGCATACCACCCTGAACACGCCGATCTCGTCTGATCTCGGAAGCTAAGCAGGGTCGGGCCTGGTCGGTACTTGGATGGAGACCGCCTGGGAATACTTTCAGGTGCTGTAGCTTTTTCACTCCTCTTTACAAAAAGCAGAGAGAGGCGCTGCTGCTTTTCAGTGGACACCGACAGGGTGGGAAGGAAATAGCTAGATCATGACTTGCCGGTATAGAAATGACACAAATCCAGTTAAATGATGGCTTTCATCATTCCTAAGCTCATCGATCATTTTCTTTTCAATTTTATGCTAACGTATTCTACATTTCAACAGTAAATATTAATCTTTTTACTGCACTACATTTGTGATCCTTATAGCCACTTTGTACATTCTGATTTGACATTTAAAAGCTGTGAGTGTGTCTGGCAATCTGCAGGCGCTCCCTGTATAGACGAAAGAGCAAAGCGTGGTGATATAGTATCTTTAAAAGGCCCTTTGGTAGGCGCAATATTTGCTTACGGCCATACCACCCTGAACACGCCCGATCTCGTCTGATCTCGGAAGCTAAGCAGGGTCGGGCCTGGTCAGTACTTGGATGGGAGACCGCCTGGGAATACCAGGTGCTGTAAGCTTTTTTCACTCCTCTTTACAAAAAGCAGAGGGCGCTGCTGCTTTTTCAGTGGACACCGACAGGGTGGGAAGGAAATAGCTAGATCATGACTTGCCGGTATAGAAATGACACAAATCCAGTTAAATGATGGCTTTCATCATTCCTAAGCTCATCGATCATTTTCTTTTCAATTTTATGCTAACGTATTCTACATTTCAACAGTAAATATTAATCTTTTTACTGCACTACATTTGTGATCCTTATAGCCACTTTGTACATTCTGATTTGACATTTAAAAGCTGTGAGTGTGTCTGGCAATCTGCAGGCGCTCCCTGTATAGACGAAAGAGCAAAGCGTGGTGATATAGTATCTTTAAAAGGCCCTTTGGTAGGCGCAATATTTGCTTACGGCCATACCACCCTGAACACGCCCGATCTCGTCTGATCTCGGAAGCTAAGCAGGGTCGGGCCTGGTCAGTACTTGGATGGGAGACCGCCTGGGAATACCAGGTGCTGTAAGCTTTTTCACTCCTCTTTACAAAAAGCAGAGGGCGCTGCTGCTTTTTCAGTGGACACCGACAGGGTGGGAAGGAAATAGCTAGATCATGACTTGCCGGTATAGAAATGACACAAATCCAGTTAAATGATGGCTTTCATCATTCCTAAGCTCATCGATCATTTTCTTTTCAATTTTATGCTAACGTATTCTACATTTCAACAGTAAATATTAATCTTTTTACTGCACTACATTTGTGATCCTTATAGCCACTTTGTACATTCTGATTTGACATTTAAAAGCTGTGAGTGTGTCTGGCAATCTGCAGGCGCTCCCTGTATAGACGAAAGAGCAAAGCGTGGTGATATAGTATCTTTAAAAGGCCCTTTGGTAGGCGCAATATTTGCTTACGGCCATACCACCCTGAACACGCCCGATCTCGTCTGATCTCGGAAGCTAAGCAGGGTCGGGCCTGGTCAGTACTTGGATGGGAGACCGCCTGGGAATACCAGGTGCTGTAAGCTTTTTTCACTCCTCTTTACAAAAAGCAGAGGCGCTGCTGCTTTTTCAGTGGACACCGACAGGGTGGGAAGGAAATAGCTAGATCATGACTTGCCGGTATAGAAATGACACAAATCCAGTTAAATGATGGCTTTCATCATTCCTAAGCTCATCGATCATTTTCTTTTCAATTTTATGCTAACGTATTCTACATTTCAACAGTAAATATTAATCTTTTTACTGCACTACATTTGTGATCCTTATAGCCACTTTGTACATTCTGATTTGACATTTAAAAGCTGTGAGTGTGTCTGGCAATCTGCAGGCGCTCCCTGTATAGACGAAAGAGCAAAGCGTGGTGATATAGTATCTTTAAAAGGCCCTTTGGTAGGCGCAATATTTGCTTACGGCCATACCACCCTGAACACGCCCGATCTCGTCTGATCTCGGAAGCTAAGCAGGGTCGGGCCTGGTCAGTACTTGGATGGGAGACCGCCTGGGAATACCAGGTGCTGTAAGCTTTTTCACTCCTCTTTACAAAAAGCAGAGGGCGCTGCTGCTTTTTCAGTGGACACCGACAGGGTGGGAAGGAAATAGCTAGATCATGACTTGCCGGTATAGAAATGACACAAATCCAGTTAAATGATGGCTTTCATCATTCCTAAGCTCATCGATCATTTTCTTTTCAATTTTATGCTAACGTATTCTACATTTCAACAGTAAATATTAATCTTTTTACTGCACTACATTTGTGATCCTTATAGCCACTTTGTACATTCTGATTTGACATTTAAAAGCTGTGAGTGTGTCTGGCAATCTGCAGGCGCTCCCTGTATAGACGAAAGAGCAAAGCGTGGTGATATAGTATCTTTAAAAGGCCCTTTGGTAGGCGCAATATTTGCTTACGGCCATACCACCCTGAACACGCCCGATCTCGTCTGATCTCGGAAGCTAAGCAGGGTCGGGCCTGGTCAGTACTTGGATGGGAGACCGCCTGGGAATACCAGGTGCTGTAAGCTTTTTCACTCCTCTTTACAAAAAGCAGAGGGCGCTGCTGCTTTTTCAGTGGACACCGACAGGGTGGGAAGGAAATAGCTAGATCATGACTTGCCGGTATAGAAATGACACAAATCCAGTTAAATGATGGCTTTCATCATTCCTAAGCTCATCGATCATTTTCTTTTCAATTTTATGCTAACGTATTCTACATTTCAACAGTAAATATTAATCTTTTTACTGCACTACATTTGTGATCCTTATAGCCACTTTGTACATTCTGATTTGACATTTAAAAGCTGTGAGTGTGTCTGGCAATCTGCAGGCGCTCCCTGTATG
>NW_026547552.1:0-529 GCF_027596085.1 Anoplopoma fimbria | reverse complement strand
CAAAGAAAACTGAACTAAAAGTCGGTATTTCTCAGAGAAAAGGCGAAGAAGATGAGGAAAATCCAGCCATGTGCCATGCACTCTCAAACAAATCACTCCACGACTCACTTCCTGAAAGGGGCGTGTTCAGGGTGGTATGGCCGTAAGCAAATATTGTGCCTACCAAAGGGCCTTTTAAAGATACTATATCACCACGCTTTGCTCTTTCGTCTATACAGGGAGCGCCTGCAGATTTCCAGACACACTCACAGCTTTTAAATGTCAAATCAGAATGTACAAAGTGGCTATAAGGATCACAAATGTAGTGCAGTAAAAAGATTAATATTTACTGTTGAAATGTAGAATACGTTAGCATAAAATTGAAAAGAAAATGATCGATGAGCTTAGGAATGATGAAAGCCATCATTTAACTGGATTTGTGTCATTTCTATACCGGCAAGTCATGATCTAGCTATTTCCTTCCCACCCTGTCGGTGTCCACTGAAAAAGCAGCAGCGCCCTCTGCTTTTTGTAAAGAGGAGTGAAAAAA
>NW_026547551.1:0-891 GCF_027596085.1 Anoplopoma fimbria | reverse complement strand
ATTTAATGTTTAGCGTTTGTCACAGTCGCGATTTCAGTGGCGTCACGTCATGATGTTTTCACGGATGTTGATCTGGACGGCTCATCCTCCTGTATACCGGTGTGCCGGATTACCGGTGTTTTTCACGGTACCGGTACCGGTGGACCGGCCGGCTCAACCTCCTATAGCTAGCATAGCTAGAGGAGGTTGAGCCGTCTGGAAACTAGAGGAGGCGTCCCGGTAGAATCCCGGTGACCGGGAAATAGGTTCCGGCGATCACCGCGCATTGCATGCCGGGTAGATTTAAAAAAAATAAAAAATTAATTTTTAATTTTTTTAATTTATTTATTTATTCATTTTTAAATTCAATAACTTTATTGAGACATTTGTTCATACATATAAAACACAATATATTTATATATATATATATATATATATGTATATATTTACATTTTCAAGTTCTTATTTTTAAAATAAATAAAATAAAAAATGAAAAATAAAAATAAAATAAAACAAGTATTATAAATAAGCAATAAAAAAAACAGTAGAAAAAACAACAATAACTGAAATACTATATTTACAGACAGAGAAAAAACAACAACTATTTCAACTACTTTTAACTTTTTTAACCATTATTGCACAGTGCAATGTATTGCACAGGTTTCTATTGTCATGTTATTATGTTATTATTGTCCTGTGGTCATGTGGTCTGCTGGGAGCAGAGTTGGTTGTGCAGCCTGACAGCAGCAGGAAGGAAGGACCTGCGGTACCTCTCCTTCACACACCGGGGTGAAGCAGCCGGTGGCTGAAGGAGCTGCACAGAGCTGCCAGGGTGTCCTGCATGGGGTGGGAGGTATTGTTCATCAGGGATGACAGCTTGGCCATTGTTAAATGTTATATTATCTTCATTTA
>NW_026547550.1:0-989 GCF_027596085.1 Anoplopoma fimbria | reverse complement strand
ATTTTTTTAATTCAATAACTTTATTGAGACATTTGTTCATACATATAAAACACAATATATTTATATATATATATATGTATATATTTACATTTTCAAGTTCTTATTTTTAAGATCTTAAGTTGATGCCACGAAGGCTGAAACATCATCTATTATCTTTATTTAATGTTTTATTCTATTCATTTAATGTTTCATTATCTTTATTAAATGTTATATTCTCTTTATTTAATGTTTTCTCTTTATTTAATGTATCTTCATTTAATGTTTTATTCTCTTTGTTTAATGTTTTAATATCTTTATTTAATGTTTTATTCTATTTATTTAATGTTTCATTCTCTTTATTTAATGTTTTAATATCTTTATTTAATGTTTTAATATCTTTATTTAATGTTTTATTATCTTTATTTAATGTTTCGCGTTTGTCACAGTCGCGGTGCAGTGACGTCACGTCATGATGTTTTCACGGATGTTTATCTGGACGGCTCATCCTCCTGTATACCGGTGTGCGGATAAGGCAGTGAAGCGGCGTAAAATGACCGGCATCACAGCGTCAAAACACCCGCAGCAGAGTGCTCCAAGTCAGGGTAAACTCTGGGAGTGACAGCGGGTCTTTTAGCACACTAAAGCGGCGTAAAATGAACCGACACAACCATGCTGCTCCATCCGCCTAAAAAATGACCGCGACCGCCAGCTGAAAACGTCCGTAAAAGAGAGCATGAAGTGGCTAAACAGTGGTGCCATCAGCCTGTCTCTCCATGCTGCTGAATCCGCGTGAAAATGACCGCGACCGCGGGCTGAAAACGGAAGGATAGCATAGCTAGAGGAGGTTGAGCCGTCCGGGAGCTAGAGGAGCCGTCCGGTAGAATCCCGGTGACCAGGAAATAGGTTCGGCGATCACCGCGGATTGCATGCCAGGTAGTTTTTATTTTATTTTATTTTTTAAATTCAATAACTTTCTTGAGACATTTGTTCATACATATAAGCGAAAGATC
>NW_026547549.1:0-242 GCF_027596085.1 Anoplopoma fimbria | reverse complement strand
GTGTGCCGGATTACAGTGTTTTTCACGGTACGGTACCGGTGGACCGGCGGCTCAACCTCCTATAGCTAGCATAGCTAGAGGAGGTTGAGCCGTCTGGGAAACTAGAGGAGGCGTCCCGGTAGAATCCCGGTGACCGGGAAATAGGTTCCGGCGATCACCGCGCATTGCATGCGGGTAGATTTTATTTATTTATTTATTTTTTAATTTTAATTTTTTTTTTTTTTAATTTTAATTTTTTTTTT
>NW_026547548.1:0-702 GCF_027596085.1 Anoplopoma fimbria | reverse complement strand
TGTGACAAACGCGAAACATTAAATAAAGATATTAAAACATTAAATAAAGATAATGATCTTTCGTTTATATGTATGAACAAATGTCTCAAGAAAGTTATTGAATTTAAAAAATAAAATAAAATAAAAACTACCCGGCATGCAATGCGCGGTGATCGCCGGAACCTATTTCCCGGTCACCGGGATTCTACCGGACGGCTCCTCTAGCTCCCGGACGGCTCAACCTCCTCTAGCTATGCTATCCTTCCGCTTTCAGCCCGCGGTCGCAGTCATTTTCACGCGGATTCAGCAGCATGGAGAGACAGGCTGATGGCACCACTGTTTAGCCACTTCATGCTCTCTTTTACGGACGTTTTCAGCCGGCGGTCGCGGTCATTTTTTAGGCGGATGGAGCAGCATGGTTGTTTCTGGTTCATTTTACGCCGTTTTAGTGTGCTAAAAGACCCGCTGTCACTCCCAGAGTTTACCCTGACTTGGAGCACTCTGCTGCGGGTGTTTTGACGCTGTGATGCCGGTCATTTTACGCCGTTTCACTGCCTTAAAAGACAGATTAAGCCGGATTTCAGCACTAAAATCCTCCGGAAAGCGCCTGCTATTTTTTCCTCCTGGGCTGCTGGAGGTCATTTTACGCCGTTTTAGTGTGCTAAAAGACCGGCTGGAGGTTGAGCCGGCCGGTCCACCGGTACCGGTACCGTGAAAAACACC
>NW_026547547.1:0-9262 GCF_027596085.1 Anoplopoma fimbria | reverse complement strand
TGAGTTTCTTCAAGTAAGGACTCACAATAACAAGTTTCGTTGTAATTTCATGAAAACATGATACTTTCATCACTTTTAGATGCATTTACAGCTTTTCTGCTGCAAAAAGACGTTTCAGCCTTAAAATACCCCAAAAGTGTCTTTTCTGATAGGAATTCATACTTTACATGAGTTTCTTCAAGTATGGCCCTCTGGACTCATAATAACAAGTTTTCTTATGTAATTTCATGAAAACATGATACTTTCATCACTTTTAGATGCATTTACAGCTTTTCTGCTGCAAAAAGACGTTTCAGCCTTAAAATACCCCAAAAGTTTATTTTCTGACATGAAATCGTACTTTACATGAGTTTCTTCAAGTATGGCCCTCTGGACTCATAATAACAAGTTTTCTTATGTAATTTCATGAAAACATTATACTTTCATCACTTTTAGATGCATTTACAGCTTTTCTGCTGCAAAAAGACATTTCAGCCTTAAAATACCCCAAAAGTTTCTTTTCTGACATGAAATCATACTTTACATGAAATTTCATCAACATTTACATGTTTCTTCAAGTAAGGGCCTTTGGACTCATAATAACAAGTTTTCTTATGTAATTTCATGAAAACATTATACTTTCATCACTTTTAGATGCATTTACAGCTTTTCTGCTGCAAAAAGACGTTTCAGCCTTAAAATACCCCAAAAGTTTATTTTCTGACATGAAATCATACTTTACATGAGTTTCTTCAAGTATGGCCCTCTGGACTCATAATAACAAGTTTTCTTATGTAATTTCATGAAAACATGATACTTTCATCACTTTTAGATGCATTTTTTCTGCTGCAAAAAGATTTCACTCTTTTCTTTTCTTATGTAATTTCATGAAAACATGATACTTTCATCACTTTTAGATGCATTTACAGCTTTTCTACCCCAAAAGTGTCTTTTCAAAATAGACATGAGTTTCTTCAGCCTTAAAATACCCCAAAAGTTTATTTTCTGACATGAAATTTCATACTTTACATGAGTTTCTTCAAAAAGTATGGCCCTCTGGACTCATAATAACAAGTTTTCTTATGTAATTTCATGAAAACATGATACTTTCATCACTTTTAGATGCATTTACAGCTTTTCTGCTGCAAAAAGACGTTTCAGCCTTAAAATACCCCAAAAGTGTTATTTCTGACATGAAATCATACTTTACATGAGTTTCTTCAAGTAAGGGCCTCTGGACTCATAATAACAAGTTTCCTTATGTAATTTCATGAAAACATGATACTTTCATCACTTTTAGATGCATTTACAGCTTTTCTGCTGCAAAAAGACTTTCAGCAAAATACCCCAAAAGTTTTTTTCTGACATGATGTAATTTCATGAAAAAGTATCTGGACTCATAATAACAAGTTTTCTTATGTAATTTCATGAAAACATGATACTTTCATCACTTTTAGATGCATTTACAGCTTTTCTGCTGCAAAAAGACGTTTCAGCCTTAAAATACCCCAAAAGTGTTATTTCTGACATGAAATCATACTTTACATGAGTTTCTTCAAGTAAGGCCCTCTGGACTCATAATAACAAGTTTTCTTATGTAATTTCATGAAAACATGATACTTTCATCACTTTTAGATGCATTTACAGCTTTTCTGCTGCAAAAAGACGTTTCAGCCTGAAAATACCCAAATAACAAGTTTCTGACTGAAATGTAATTTCATGAAAACATTCTTCAAGTAAGGCTCTGGACTCATAATAACAAGTTTTCTTTGTAATTTCATGAAAACATGATACTTTCATCACTTTTAGATGCATTTACAGCTTTTCTGCTGCAAAAAGACGTTTCAGCCTTAAAATACCCCAAAAGTTTATTTTCTGACATGAAATCGTACTTTACATGAGTTTCTTCGAGTATGGCCCTCTGGACTCATAATAACAAGTTTTCTTATGTAATTTCATGAAAACATGATACTTTCATCACTTTTAGATGCATTTACAGCTTTTCTGCTGCAAAAAGACGTTTCAGCCTTAAAATACCCCAAAAGTGTTATTTCTGACATGAAATCGTACTTTACATGAGTTTCTTCAAGTAAGGGCCTCTGGACTCATAATAACAAGTTTCCTTATGTAATTTCATGAAAACATGATACTTTCATCACTTTTAGATGCATTTACAGCTTTTCTGCTGCAAAAAGACGTTCTTCCCCAAAAGTATGGCCCTCTTCAAGGACTCATAATAACAAGTTTTCTTATGTAATTTCATGAAAACATGATACTTTCATCACTTTTAGATGCATTTACAGCTTTTCTGCTGCAAAAAGACGTTTCAGCCTTAAAATACCCCAAAAGTTTATTTTCTGACATGAAATCGTACTTTACATGAGTTTCTTCAGTATGGCCCTCTGGACTCATAATAACAAGTTTTCTTATGTAATTTCATGAAAACATTATACTTTCATCACTTTTAGATGCATTTACAGCTTTTCTGCTGCAAAAAGACGTTTCAGCCTGAAAATACCCCAAAAGTGTCTTTTCTGCGACGAATTCATACTTTACATGAGTTTCTTCAAGTAAGGGCCTCTGGACTCACAATAACAAGTTTCGTTGTAATTTCATGAAAACATGATACTTTCATCACTTTTAGATGCATTTGCAGCTTTTCTGCTGCAAAAAGACGTTTCAGCCTTAAAATACCACAAAAGTGTCTTTTCTGACTCATACTTTACATGAGTTTCTTCAAGTAAGGCCCTTGGACTCATAATAACAAGTTTTCTTAATTTCATGAAAACATGATACTTTCATCACTTTTAGATGCATTTACAGCTTTTCTGCTGCAAAAAGACGTTTCAGCCTGAAAATACCCCAAAAGTGTCTTTTCTGATAGGAATTCATAATTTACATGAGTTTCTTCAAGTAAGGACTCTGGACTCAAATAACAAGTTTCTTTGTAATTTCATGAAAACATGATACTTTCATCACTTTTAGATGCATTTACAGCTTTTCTGCTGCAAAAAGACGTTTCAGCCTTAAAATACCCCAAAAGTTTATTTTTCTGACATGAAATCGTACTTTACATGAGTTTCTTCAAGTAAGGGCCTCTGGACTCATAATAACAAGTTTCCTTATGTAATTTCATGAAAACATGATACTTTCATCACTTTTAGATGCATTTACAGCTTTTCTGCTGCAAAAAGACGTTTCAGCCTTAAAATACCCCAAAAGTTTATTTTCTGACATGAAATCGTACTTTACATGAGTTTCTTCGAGTATGGCCCTCTGGACTCATAATAACAAGTTTTCTTATGTAATTTCATGAAAACATTATACTTTCATCACTTTTAGATGCATTTACAGCTTTTCTGCTGCAAAAAGACGTTTCAGCCTGAAAATACCCCAAAAGTTTATTTTCTGACATGAAATCGTACTTTACATGAGTTTCTTCGAGTATGGCCCTCTGGACTCATAATAACAAGTTTTCTTATGTAATTTCATGAAAACATGATACTTTCATCACTTTTAGATGCATTTACAGAAAAAGACGTTTCAGCCTGAAAATTTTTCAAATTCATATTACATGCCCTTCTAAGGACTCATAATAACAAGTTTTCTTATGTAATTTCATGAAAACATGATACTTTCATCACTTTTAGATGCATTTACAGCTTTTCTGCTGCAAAAAGACGTTTCAGCCTTAAAATACCCCAAAAGTTTATTTTCTGACATGAAATCGTACTTTACATGAGTTTCTTCAAGTATGGCCCTCTGGACTCATAATAACAAGTTTTCTTATGTAATTTCATGAAAACATGATACTTTCATCACTTTTAGATGCATTTACAGCTTTTCTGCTGCAAAAAGACGTTTCAGCCTGAAAATACCCCAAAAGTGTCTTTTCTGACATGAAATCGTACTTTACATGAGTTTCTTCAAGTATGGCCCTCTGGACTCATAATAACAAGTTTTCAAGTTTTCTTGTAATTTCATGAAAACATGATACTTTCATCACTTTAGATGCATTTACAGCTTTTCTGCTGCAAAAAGACGTTTCAGCCTGAAAATACCCCAAAAGTGTATTTTCTGACATTTTCTTCAAGACTCATAATAACAAGTTTTCTTGTAATTTCATCATATACTTTACATGAGTTTCTTCAAGTATGAGTTTCTTCAAGTAAGGCCCTCTGGACTCATAATAACAAGTTTTCTTATGTAATTTCATGAAAACATGATACTTTCATCACTTTTAGATGCATTTACAGCTTTTCTGCTGCAAAAAGACGTTTCAGCCTGAAAATACCCCAAAAGTTTATTTTCTGACATGAAATCGTACTTTACATGAGTTTCTTCAAGTATGGCCCTCTGGACTCATAATAACAAGTTTTCTTATGTAATTTCATGAAAACATGATACTTTCATCACTTTTAGATGCATTTACAGCTTTTCTGCTGCAAAAAGACGTTTCAGCCTGAAAATACCCCAAAAGTGTATTTTCTGACATGAAATCATACTTTACATGAGTTTCTTCAAGTAAGGCCCTCTGGACTCATAATAACAAGTTTTCTTATGTTTCATGAAAACATGATACTTTCATCACTTTTAGATGCATTTACAGCTTTTCTGCTGCAAAAAGACGTTTCAGCCTGAAAATACCCCAAAAGTTTATTTTCTGACATGAAATCATACTTTACATGAGTTTCTTCAAGTAAGGCCCTCTGGACTCATAATAACAAGTTTTCTTGTAATTTCATGAAAACATGATACTTTCATCACTTTTAGATGCATTTACAGCTTTTCTGCTGCAAAAAGACGTTTCAGCCTGAAAATACCCCAAAAGTGTCTTTTCTGATAGGAATTCATAATTTACATGAGTTTCTTCAAGTAAGGACTCACAATAACAAGTTTCGTTGTAATTTCATGAAAACATGATACTTTCATCACTTTTAGATGCATTTACAGCTTTTCTGCTGCAAAAAGACGTTTCAGCCTTAAAATACCCCAAAAGTTTATTTTCTGACATGAAATCGTACTTTACATGAGTTTCTTCAAGTATGGCCCTCTGGACTCATAATAACAAGTTTTCTTATGTAATTTCATGAAAACATTATACTTTCATCACTTTTAGATGCATTTACAGCTTTTCTGCTGCAAAAAGACGTTTCAGCCTGAAAATACCCCAAAAGTGTCTTTTCTGCGACGAATTCATACTTTACATGAGTTTCTTCAAGTAAGGGCCTCTGGACTCACAAGAACAAGTTTCGTTGTAATTTCATGAAAACATGATACTTTCATCACTTTTAGATGCATTTACAGCTTTTCTGCTGCAAAAAGACGTTTCAGCCTTAAAATACCCCAAAAGTGTCTTTTCTGACATGAATTCATAATTCATACTTTACATGAGTTTCTTCATCAAGGACTCTGGACTCAATAACAAGTTTCGTTGTAATTTCATGAAAACATGATACTTTCATCACTTTTAGATGCATTTACAGCTTTTCTGCTGCAAAAAGACGTTTCATCCTTAAAATACCCCAAAAGTGTCTTTTCTGATAGGAATTCATACTTTACATGAGTTTCTTCAAGTATGGCCCTCTGGACTCATAATAACAAGTTTTCTTATGTAATTTCATGAAAACATGATACTTTCATCACTTTTAGATGCATTTACAGCTTTTCTGCTGCAAAAAGACGTTTCAGCCTTAAAATACCCCAAAAGTTTATTTTCTGACATGAAATCGTACTTTACATGAGTTTCTTCAAGTATGGCCCTCTGGACTCATAATAACAAGTTTTCTTATGTAATTTCATGAAAACATGATACTTTCATCACTTTTAGATGCATTTACAGCTTTTCTGCTGCAAAAAGACGTTTCAGCCTTAAAATACCCCAAAAGTGTCTTTTCTGACAGGAATTCATACTTTACATGAGTTTCTTCAAGTAAGGGCCTCTGGACTCATAATAACAAGTTTCATCTTATGTAATTTCATGAAAACATGATACTTTCATCACTTTTAGATGCATTTACAGCTTTTCTGCTGCAAAAAGACGTTTCAGCCTGAAAATACCCCAAAAGTTTATTTTCTGACATGAAATCGTACTTTACATGAGTTTCTTCGAGTATGGCCCTCTGGACTCATAATAACAAGTTTTCTTATGTAATTTCATGAAAACATTATACTTTCATCACTTTTAGATGCATTTACTTTTCTGCTGCAAAAAGTTTCAGGCCCCAAAAGTCTGACACTCATTACATGAGTTTCTTAACAAGTTTTCATTAGTTTTCTTAATTTTCATGAAAACATGATACTTTCATCACTTTTAGATGCATTTACAGCTTTTCTGCTGCAAAAAGACGTTTCAGCCTTAAAATACCCCAAAAGTTTATTTTCTGACATGAAATCGTACTTTACATGAGTTTCTTCAAGTATGGCCCTCTGGACTCATAATAACAAGTTTTCTTATGTAATTTCATGAAAACATGATACTTTCATCACTTTTAGATGCATTTACAGCTTTTCTGCTGCAAAAAGACGTTTCAGCCTGAAAATACCCCAAAAGTTTATTTTCTGACATGAATTCATACTTTACATGAGTTTCTTCAAGTAAGGGCCTCTGATAATAACAAGTTTTCTTATGTAATTTCATGAAAACATGATACTTTCATCACTTTTAGATGCATTTACAGCTTTTCTGCTGCAAAAAGACGTTTCAGCCTTAAAATACCCCAAAAGTTCTTTTTGATGGCCCATGAGTTTCTTCAATAACAAGTTCTTGGACTCATAATAACAAGTTTTTTAGATGCTTATGTAATTTCATGAAAACATGATACTTTCATCACTTTTAGATGCATTTACAGCTTTTCTGCTGCAAAAAGACGTTTCAGCCTTAAAATACCCCAAAAGTTTATTTTCTGACATGAAATCATACTTTACATGAGTTTCTTCAAGTATGGCCCTCTGGACTCATAATAACAAGTTTTCTTATGTAATTTCATGAAAACATGATACTTTCATCACTTTTAGATGCATTTACAGCTTTTCTGCTGCAAAAAGACGTTTCAGCCTGAAAATACCCCAAAAGTGTCTTTTTCTGACATGAAATTCATACTTTACATGAGTTTCTTCAAGTAAGGCCTCTGGACTCATAATAACAAGTTTTCTTATGTAATTTCATGAAAACATGATACTTTCATCACTCTTTAGATGCATTTAGATGCATTTCATTTTCAAAATACAAAAGTTTGAGTTTTCTGACTCATAATAACAAGTTTTCTTATGTAATTTCATGAAAACATGATACTTTCATCACTTTTAGATGCATTTACAGCTTTTCTGCTGCAAAAAGACGTTTCAGCCTTAAAATACCCCAAAAGTTTATTTTCTGACATGAAATCGTACTTTACATGAGTTTCTTCAAGTATGGCCCTCTGGACTCATAATAACAAGTTTTCTTATGTAATTTCATGAAAACATGATACTTTCATCACTTTTAGATGCATTTACAGCTTTTCTGCTGCAAAAAGACGTTTCAGCCTGAAAATACCCCAAAAGTTTATTTTCTGACATGAAATTTCATGAAAACATACTTTACATGAGTTTCTTCAGTATGGCCCTCTGGACTCATAATAACAAGTTTTCTTATGTAATTTCATGAAAACATGATACTTTCATCACTTTTAGATGCATTTACAGCTTTTCTGCTGCAAAAAGACGTTTCAGCCTGAAAATACCCCAAAAGTGTTTCTGATAGGAATTCATAATTTACATGAGTTTCTTCAAGTAAGGACTCTGGACTCAAATAACAAGTTTCGTTGTAATTTCATGAAAACATGATACTTTCATCACTTTTAGATGCATTTACAGCTTTTCTGCTGCAAAAAGACGTTTCAGCCTTAAAATACCCCAAAAGTTTATTTTCTGACATGAAATCGTACTTTACATGAGTTTCTTCAAGTACATGAGTTTCTTCAAGTAAGGCCCTCTGGACTCATAATAACAAGTTTTCTTATGTAATTTCATGAAAACATGATACTTTCATCACTTTTAGATGCATTTACAGCTTTTCTGCTGCAAAAAGACGTTTCAGCCTGAAAATACCCCAAAAGTTTATTTTCTGACATGAAATCGTACTTTACATGAGTTTCTTCAAGTAAGGCCCTCTGGACTCATAATAACAAGTTTTCTTATGTAATTTCATGAAAACATGATACTTTCATCACTTTTAGATGCATTTACAGCTTTTCTGCTGCAAAAAGACGTTTCAGCCTGAAAATACCCCAAAAGTGTCTTTTCTGTCTTTTCATGAGTTTCTTCAAGAATTCATACTTTACATGAGTTTCTTCAAGTAAGGGCCTCTGGACTCATAATAACAAGTTTCTTTGTAATTTCATGAAAACATGATACTTTCATCACTTTTAGATGCATTTACAGCTTTTCTGCTGCAAAAAGACGTTTCAGCCTTAAAATACCCCAAAAGTGTATTTTCTGACATGAAATCATACTTTACATGAGTTTCTTCAAGTAAGGGCCCTCTGGACTCATAATAACAAGTTTTCTTATGTAATTTCATGAAAACATGATACTTTCATCACTTTTAGATGCATTTACAGCTTTTCTGCTGCAAAAAGACGTTTCAGCCTGAAAATACCCCAAAAGTGTCTTTTCTGACATGTTTCTTCAAGTAAGGCCCTCACTCATAATAACTTTACATGAGTTTCTTCAAGTAAGGGCCTCTGGACTCATAATAACAAGTTTCCTTATGTAATTTCATGAAAACATGATACTTTCATCACTTTTAGATGCATTTACAGCTTTTCTGCTGCAAAAAGACGTTTCAGCCTGAAAATACCCCAAAAGTTTATTTTCTGACATGAAATCATACTTTACATGAGTTTCTTCAAGTATGGCCCTCTGGACTCATAATAACAAGTTTTCTTATGTAATTTCATGAAAACATGATACTTTCATCACTTTTAGATGCATTTACAGCTTTTCTGCTGCAAAAAGACGTTTCAGCCTGAAAATACCCCAAAAGTGTCTTTTCTGACATGAATTCATACTTTACATGAGTTTCTTCAAGTAAGGGCCTCTGGACTCAGAATAACAAGTTTCGTTGTAATTTCATGAAAACATGATACTTTCATCACTTTTAGATGCATTTACAGCTTTTCTGCTGCAAAAAGACGTTTCAGCCTGAAAATACCCCAAAAGTGTCTTTTCTGATAGGAATTCATAATTTACATGAGTTTCTTCAAGTAAGGACTCACAATAACAAGTTTCGTTGTAATTT
>NW_026547546.1:0-1291 GCF_027596085.1 Anoplopoma fimbria | reverse complement strand
ACGGACGTTTTCAGCCGGCGGTCGCGGTCATTTTCTCGCGGATGGAGCAGCATGGAGAGACGTTTTCAGCCGGGCGGTCGCGGTCATTTTCTCGCGGATGGAGCAGCATGGAGAGACAGGCTGATGGCACCACTGTTTCCCCACTTCATGCACTCTTTTACGGACGTTTTCAGCCGGCGGTCGCGGTCATTTTCTCGCGGATGGAGCAGCATGGAGAGGCAGGCTGATGGCACCACTGTTTCCCCACTTCATGCACTCTTTTACGGACGTTTTCAGCCGGCGGTCGCGGTCATTTTCTCGCGGATGGAGCAGCATGGAGAGACAGGCTGATGGCACCACTGTTTCCCCACTCCATGCTCTCTTTTACGGACGTTTTCAGCCGGCGGTCGCGGTCATTTTCTCGCGGATGGAGCAGCATGGAGAGACAGGCTGATGGCACCACTGTTTCCCCACTCCATGCTCTCTTTTACGGACGTTTTCAGCCGGCGGTCGCGGTCATTTTCTCGCGGATGGAGCAGCATGGAGAGACAGGCTGATGGCACCACTGTTTCCCACTCCATGCTCTCTCTTTTACGGACGTTTTCAGCCGGCGGTCGCGGTCATTTTCTCGCGGATGGAGCAGCATGGAGAGACAGGCTGATGGCACCACTGTTTCCCACTCCATGCTCTCTTTACGGACGTTTTCAGCCGGCGGTCGCGGTCATTTTCTCGCGGATGGAGCAGCATGGAGAGACAGGCTGATGGCACCACTGTTTCCCACTTCATGCACTCTTTTACGGACGTTTTCAGCCGGCGGTCGCGGTCATTTTCTCGCGGATGGAGCAGCATGGAGAGACAGGCTGATGGCACCACTGTTTCCCACTTCATGCACTCTCTTTACGGACGTTTTCAGCCGGCGGTCGCGGTCATTTTCTCGCGGATGGAGCAGCATGGAGAGACAGGCTGATGGCACCACTGTTTCCCCACTTCATGCACTCTTTTACGGACGTTTTCAGCCTGGGCACCACTGTCGCGGTCATTTTCTCGCGGATGGAGCAGCATGGAGAGACAGGCTGACTCACCACTGTTTCCCCACTTCATGCACTCTACGGGACGTTTTCAGCGGCGGTCGCGGTCATTTTCTCGCGGGATGGAGCAGCATGGAGAGACAGGCTGATGGCACCACTGATTTACCCACTTCATGCTCTCTCCGGACGCTTTTCAGCCGGCGGTCGCTCATTTTTTCCCTGGAGCAGCACGGTTGGTCATTTTACGCCGTTTTAGTGTGCTAAAAGACCTGCTGTCACTCCCA
>NW_026547545.1:0-881 GCF_027596085.1 Anoplopoma fimbria | reverse complement strand
GGAAAGGACAGAAAGGGGAAGAGAGACTCTTTCAGGAAACGCCAGTTGCAAACAAATCAGACAGCGTTCTGTCCAGCAGCAGCAAAGCTGCGCTAGAAAACGTGGAAAAAGCAGCGCTGGTACAGCCATAAAAAGCCTGGAGAAACGGCCGGTAAGAGAAAGATTTTGTTAGTGTAAGGATTGTAAAGTTGCGCAACCGCTTGTAGCGCACGTTAAAACGTGCGCTTAAGCATGGACAATTGTTTGGTGTTGGATGCCACATGATTGTTTGACTGCAAATTGTTTGAAAACAAATGGGGTTTATTTTTTGATCTGTAGATTGATAGAAATGATCTGAATACTGCTAAAGTTATTTCTATTTGACTTTATTGATCTATGTATATTTACATTTCAAATGAGTGATTATATATATATAAAAAAAACCAGTTAAGATGAATTTGTGCATTTAAAAATGAATTGATATTTAAAGCAGTTAAAAATGGTTTCATATATTTAAAACAGAATTCATGAAAATATGCTTAGACATTAAAAAGTATTAATAATATTTATATTTATATTTATATATTTATATTTATAAGTATTTAAATGCCTATATGAAAAACATGTTTGTATTTACTATTTCATTCTGCACTGCATTTACTGTAGTTATTTTTGGTTTCTTTAAAGGTTTTTTACCTTGCAGTATACCTAGCAGTTTACCACTTGCAACCCACTTACAACTGTACCCACAATACCTACCTGCTACAACTTACCTGTACCTGTGAAAATACAAAAAGAAAAGTAAAGAGGAGTTAAAGAAGGAAAACGGTGTGGTCATTGCATGAGTGGAACCCAGTTAAACCTCCTATGGTCTGTACCAATCCCTTTCAAGCAGGGAAGCT
>NW_026547544.1:0-302 GCF_027596085.1 Anoplopoma fimbria | reverse complement strand
ATACTTAGTCTATCCTAGCAGAATCAAGTAGTTCAGTATCCCTCCAGAGTCAAAATACACTGGAGAAAGGTTTGTGTGGTCTGAGTATATATATCCTTGAGATGTGTAAGCCACTCCCCCTAGCAGTTAAGAGGACAATTGACCTATTGAAGCTAAAGCACACCTCTCAGAGCAGTTCCTGATTAAAGGCACAGGAGCATCAAACACAACAGAGCATCAAACACTTCCTGATTAGAGAATATCAGAACAGTAGAATCAACAGAATCAGCATCAGTCACTAACCCTTTTTTAAGCAGGCTTGG
>NW_026547543.1:0-1365 GCF_027596085.1 Anoplopoma fimbria | reverse complement strand
TACAGTTTAAGATCAATTTTAAGAAAACAATATACTTAGTCTATCCTAGCAGAATCAAGTAGTTCAGTATCCTTCCAGAGTCAAAATACACTGAGAAAGGTTTGTGTGGTCTGAGTCAGAGCTTCAAACACTTCCTGATTAGAGAATATCAGAACAGTAGAATCAACAGAATCAGCATCAGTCACTAACCCTTTTTAAGCAGGCTTGGTACAGTTTAAGATCAATTTTAAGAAAACAATATACTTAGTCTATCCTAGCAGAATCAAGTAGTTCAGTATCCTTCCAGAGTCAAAATACACTGGAGAAAGGTTTGTGTGGTCTGAGTATATATATCCTTGAGATGTGTAAGCCACTCCCCCTAGCAGTTAAGAGGACAATTGACCTATTGAAGCTAAAGCACACCTCTCAGAGCAGTTCCTGATTAAAGGCACAGGAGCATCAAACACAACAGAGCTTCAAACACTTCCTGATTAGAGAATATCAGAACAGTAGAATCAACAGAATCAGCATCAGTCACTAACCCTTTTTTAAGCAGGCTTGGTACAGTTTAAGATCAATTTTAAGAAAACAATATACTTAGTCTATCCTAGCAGAATCAAGTAGTTCAGTATCCTTCCAGAGTCAAAATACACTGGAGAAAGGTTTGTGTGGTCTGAGTATATATATCCTTGAGATGTGTAAGCCACTCCCCCTAGCAGTTAAGAGGACAATTGACCTATTGAAGCTAAAGCACACCTCTCAGAGCAGTTCCTGATTAAAGGCACAGGAGCATCAAACACAACAGAGCTTCAAACACTTCCTGATTAGAGAATATCAGAACAGTAGAATCAACAGAATCAGCATCAGTCACTAACCCTTTTTTAAGCAGGCTTGGTACAGTTTAAGATCAATTTTAAGAAAACAATATACTTAGTCTATCCTAGCAGAATCAAGTAGTTCAGTATCCCTCCAGAGTCAAAATACACTGGAGAAAGGTTTGTGTGGTCTGAGTATATATATCCTTGAGATGTGTAAGCCACTCCCCCTAGCAGTTAAGAGGACAATTGACCTATTGAAGCTAAAGCACACCTCTCAGAGCAGTTCCTGATTAAAGGCACAGGAGCATCAAACACAACAGAGCTTCAAACACTTCCTGATTAGAGAATATCAGAACAGTAGAATCAACAGAATCAGCATCAGTCACTAACCCTTTTTTAAGCAGGCTTGGTACAGTTTAAGATCAATTTTAAGAAAACAATATACTTAGTCTATCCTAGCAGAATCAAGTAGTTCAGTATCCTTCCAGAGTCAAAATACACTGGAGAAAGGTTTGTGTGGTCTGAGTATATATATCCTTGAGATGTGTAAGCCACTCCCTAGCAGTTA
>NW_026547542.1:0-1183 GCF_027596085.1 Anoplopoma fimbria | reverse complement strand
CAACTAAACTTGCAGCTCTGAACACTGTCCATAAACCAGACAACTCTTCTCTGATTCTCAATTTCAACTGTCCACAGCTAACAGAGAGTGCAATACAAATGGCTGAAAGATTCTTGGTCAAATGTCTCAAACCATCAACAGACATGGAGACATTTGACGACCTGCGCATTGCTGCGTTCGATAGTAATGTCCTCAAGATGGACTTTGAGAGAACTGCTTGCACCTCAACTAATGCAGGAAAACATATACAAAGAGCCTATTATCAACAGCAGCTTTGGGTCCAAGCACCATTTACAGACGCCACCTCAATCTTAAATGCAGATGCTTATGGTTTTATAAGAAAGGGCAGTTTATTAGTCCCTGAGATTGTAATCTCAAAACCTGAAGGGTTGCCAGATCCCTGCTCATGTGCCAAATGTGCACACAAGAATGGATGTCCCTGTCGGGTAGCTGGTATCCGTTGCTGCAAGTACTGCAAATGCAAGGAGGCAATAGTTGTAAAAATCCTATCACTGAATGAGCTCTCATCATCATCGCCTTACCTGGATTCCATCAGTACCTGGACTTGACGTGTTACCTTGCAACACAGGGAATTAACCTGCTGCTTTGTAGTTTTCACTTTAAGTTAACGTTCTTATGATATTAGCAAGGTTGGATATAAAATGTCTGTATATCAATAAAATGCTTGTTTTCTTTCTTTGAAAAAAGTCCTGTGTTTGTATACAATTGTATTTATAACCCCACCCCCACCCCACCCCAAACACACACACAGCATCCACCCTGGAGACACAATTAGAACTATCAACCCAGAATTCTTACACTGTAAACATTGTGATCACCTAAGAAAATCTGTAGCTTCAAGAGTTTATATGTACGCATATTTAATGAGTTTGCCTAATTTGCATATTTTATTTATTTTTGAGACAAAGTGTAAAACAAAAAATATTTCTATTAAGTTGAAGATTAATCTGGTAGAAATTGATTAGGATATCTATAAAGGAAAAAAAAAGTCCCATTCACCTGTATTGTGATAAAAGTGTCACCTATAGTGGTCATTTTCAGGACTTTCGTCCCGGATAGAGATTTTGGCACACATCACACATTGTTCAGTGGGTAATATTAGTCTATAACAGTTAGGGTAGTCTCCGCTAAATGAAGCGCATACAAATCTTCCCCAGGACCT
>NW_026547541.1:0-490 GCF_027596085.1 Anoplopoma fimbria | reverse complement strand
CTTTTTCAAGCAGTGGGCTTTGAAAAGTAGTTTTAAGAATATTTGTAAGTCTCTTGTGAAGCACAACCAGCTATATGAATGTAGTCAGAATGGGCATGAGACACATCCAATTTTTTCAAGTGAAGTTGAAATCGGCCCAGTCTCTGAGGTTAAAAACGTTCACTACGTAGAAGGAAAGATTAAAGACTTCTTAGGAGTAGAGCACCTTCAACATATAGTTTCGGCAAAGTGGATAATTCTACATGGAAATAAGTATACATGTGAGAAAACTTTGGTTATTTCTAATGTCATCAATGGTACTCCAGAGTTTGGACTTGTGAAAAACATCTACATAGTAAATTCTTCACTGTATTGTTTTGAATGCCAGCCTCTCTCTATAAATGAGTGGAATGATCATTATTTAGCTTATGAGGTAGAAGTTCCCTACCTAGCTCAAGCTAATATTTTTGTGGATGCTGAAAAACTTGTTGACTATACACACTTCATACTC
>NW_026547540.1:0-412 GCF_027596085.1 Anoplopoma fimbria | reverse complement strand
AAACAGAGACAGACAGACAGATAGGAAGAAAGACAGACAGACAGAAATAGAGAGAGACAAAGCGAGACAGAGACAGACAGAGAGGAAGAGAGAAACACAGACAGAGAGGAAGAGAGAGACAGATAGAGAGGAAGAGAGAAACACAGACAGAGAGGAAGAGAGAAACACAGACAGATAGACAGACAGAGAGGAAGAGAGACAGACAGACAGACAGAGAGGAAGACAGAAACAGAGACAGACAGACAGACAGACAGAAGAGATAAACAGAGACAGACAGACAGACAGAAATAGAGAGAGGAAGAGATAAACAGAGACAGACAGACAGACAGAAATAGAGAGAGACAAAGCGAGACAGACAGAGAGAGGAGCGAGAGAGAGAGACAGACAGAGGGGAAGAGAAAAACACAGACAG
>NW_026547539.1:0-903 GCF_027596085.1 Anoplopoma fimbria | reverse complement strand
ACAGACAGAAATAGAGAGAGACAAAGCGAGACAGACAGAGAGAGGGAGCGAGAGAGAGAGACAGACAGAGGGGAAGAGAAAAACACAGACAGACAGAGAGGAAGAGAGAAACACAGACAGATGGACAGACGGAGAGAAACACAGACAGACAGACAGAGAGGTAGAGAAAAAAGAGAGAGAGAGAGGGAAAGAGACAAACAAACAGTGAGAGAGAGAGACAGACAGAGACAGACAGACAGACAGAAATAGAGAGAGACAAAGCGAGACAGACAGAGAGAGGGAGCGAGAGAGAGAAACAGACAGGCAGACAGACGGAGAGGAAGAGAGAAACACAGACAGACAGACAGACAGACAGAGAGGAAGAGAGAAACACAGACAGACAGACAGAGAGGGAGAGAGAAAATGAGACAGACAGAGAGGAAGAGAGACAGACGGACAGAAAGGAAGAGAGAAACAGAGACAGATAGACAGACAGAGAGGAAGAGAGAAACAGAGACAGACAGACAGACAGAGAGGAAGAGAGACAGACAGACAGGAAGAGAGAAACACAGACAGACAGACGGAGAGGAAGAGAGACAGACAGACAGAGAGGAAGAGAGAAACACAGACAGACAGACAGAGAGGAAGAAAGACAGACAGACAGAAATAGAGAGAGACAAAGCGAGACAGACAGAGAGGAAGAGAGAAACAGACAGAGACAGAGAGAGAGAAGACAGACAGACAGACAGAGACAGGAAGAGAGACAGACAGAGAACAGAGACAGACAGAGAGAAGAGAAAGACAGACAGACAGACAGACAGAGAGGAAGAGAGAAACACAGACAGACAGACAGACAGACAGAGAGAACAGAGACAGACAGACAGAGACAGACAGAAGACAGACAGACAGAGAGAAAGAGACAGA
>NW_026547538.1:0-515 GCF_027596085.1 Anoplopoma fimbria | reverse complement strand
GCGGATGGAGCAGCATGGAGAGACAGGCTGATGGCACCACTGTTTCCCCACTTCATGCACACTTTTACGGACGTTTTCAGCCGGCGGTCGCGGTCATTTTCTCGCGGATGGAGCAGCATGGAGAGGCAGGCTGATGGCACCACTGTTTACACACTCCATGCTCTCTCTTTTACGGACGTTTTCAGCCGGCGGTCGCGGTCATTTTCTCGCGGATGGAGCAGCATGGAGAGACAGGCTGATGGCACCACTGTTTCCCCACTTCATGCACTCTTTTACGGACGTTTTCAGCCGGCGGTCGCGGTCATTTTCTCGCGGATGGAGCAGCATGGAGAGACAGGCTGATGGCACCACTCTTTACCCACTTCATGCACTCTTTTACGGACGTTTTCAGCCGGCGGTCGCGGTCATTTTCTCGCGGATGGAGCAGCATGGAGAGACAGGCTGATGGCACCACTGTTTCCCCACTTCATGCACTCTTTTACGGACGTTTTCAGCCGGCGGTCGGGGTCATTTTC
>NW_026547537.1:0-705 GCF_027596085.1 Anoplopoma fimbria | reverse complement strand
CCTGTCTCTCCATGCTGCTCCATCCGCGAGAAAATGACCGCGACCGCCGGCTGAAAACGTCCGTAAAAGAGAGCATGGAGTGGGGAAACAGTGGTGCCATCAGCCTGTCTCTCCATGCTGCTCCATCCGCGAGAAAATGACCGCGACCGCCGGCTGAAAACGTCCGTAAAGAGAGAGCATGGAGTGGGGAAACAGTGGTGCCATCAGCCTGTCTCTCCATGCTGCTCCATCCGCGAGAAAATGACCGCGACCGCCGGCTGAAAACGTCCGTAAAAGAGTGCATGGAGTGGGGAAACAGTGGTGCCATCAGCCTGTCTCTCCATGCTGCTCCATCCGCGAGAAAATGACCGCGACCGCCGGCTGAAAACGTCCGTAAAAGAGAGCATGAAGTGGGGAAACAGTGGTGCCATCAGCCTGTCTCTCCATGCTGCTCCATCCGCGAGAAAATGACCGCGACCGCCGGCTGAAAACGTCCGTAAAAAGAGTGCATGAAGTGGGGAAACAGTGGTGCCATCAGCCTGTCTCTCCATGCTGCTCCATCCGCGAGAAAATGACCGCGACCGCCGGCTGAAAACGTCCGTAAAAGAGAGAGCATGGAGTGGGAAACAGTGGTGCCATCAGCCTGTCTCTCCATGCTGCTCCATCCGCGAGAAAATGACCGCGACCGCCGGCTGAAAACGTCCGTAAAAGAGTGCATGAAGTGGG
>NW_026547536.1:0-1232 GCF_027596085.1 Anoplopoma fimbria | reverse complement strand
TTTAGCACGCTAAAACGTATAAAATGACCAGCATCACAGCGTCAAAACACCCGCGGCAGAGTGCTCCAAGTCAGGGTAAACTCTGGGAGTGACAGCGGGTCTTTAGCACACTAAAACACAGCGTAAAATGACCTCCAGCAGCCCAGAGAGGAGAAAATAGCAGGCGTTTTCCGGAGGATTTCCAGTGCTGAAATCCGCTGAATCTGTCTTTAAGGCAGTGAAACGGCGTGAATGACCGGCATCACAGCGTCAAACACCCGCAGCAGAGTGCTCCAAGTCAGGGTAAACTCTGGGAGTGACAGCGGGTCTTTTAGCACACTAAACGGCGAAATGAACCAAAACAACCATGCTGCTCCATCCGCGAGAAAATGACCGCGACCGCCGGCTGAAAACGTCCGTAAAAGAGAGCATGGAGTGGGTAAACAGTGGTGCCATCAGCCTGTCTCTCCATGCTGCTCCATCCGCGAGAAAATGACCGCGACCGCCGGCTGAAAACGTCCGTAAAGAGAGAGCATGGAGTGGGGAAACAGTGGTGCCATCAGCCTGTCTCTCCATGCTGCTCCATCCGCGAGAAAATGACCGCGACCGCCGGCTGAAAACGTCCGTAAAAGAGTGCATGGAGTGGGGAAACAGTGGTGCCATCAGCCTGCCTCTCCATGCTGCTCCATCCGCGAGAAAATGACCGCGACCGCCGGCTGAAAACGTCCGTAAAGAGAGAGCATGGAGTGGGGAAACAGTGGTGCCAGTCAGCCTGCCTCTCCATGCTGCTCCATCCGCGAGAAAATGACCGCGACCGCCGGCTGAAAACGTCCGTAAAAGAGTGCATGAAGTGGGGAAACAGTGGTGCCATCAGCCTGTCTCTCCATGCTGCTCCATCCGCGAGAAAATGACCGCGACCGCCGGCTGAAAACGTCCGTAAAAGAGAGCATGGAGTGGGGAAACAGTGGTGCCATCAGCCTGCCTCTCCATGCTGCTCCATCCGCGAGAAAATGACCGCGACCGCCGGCTGAAAACGTCCGTAAAAGAGAGCATGGAGTGGGTAAACAGTGGTGCCATCAGCCTGTCTCTCCATGCTGCTCCATCCGCGAGAAAATGACCGCGACCGCCGGCTGAAAACGTCCGTAAAGAGAGAGCATGGAGTGGGGAAACAGTGGTGCCATCAGCCTGTCTCTCCATGCTGCTCCATCCGCGAGAAAATGACCGCGACCGCCGGCTGAAAACGTCCGTAAAGA
>NW_026547535.1:0-940 GCF_027596085.1 Anoplopoma fimbria | reverse complement strand
TAGGTTGTGTTGTGTGTGCAGGCAGAGAGGCAGGCAGGCAGGCAGGCAGGCAGGCAGGCAGGCAGGCAGGCAGGCAGGCAGGCAGGCAGGCAGGCAGGCAGGCAGGCAGGCAGAGAGAACATGGACAGATGTACAGACAGACATTCCTTCCTTTATTCTGGATGTGATTGTAGAATATGAGAGCTCGTCACACATTAGACACACCAGGCACAGTACAGCAGGGTTGGAGCCACAATAATGTCCCTCAAAAGAGCTTTTCTCAGATGGATGCTGGGTGGGTGGGTGGGTGGAGGTGGGCCTTTTGGAAGACTATATGAACAGCATGTGTCCTTTCACAGCTGTAAATACACATATTCACGTACATACATATATATATATATTTACATAAATGAGCTGTTCATCTATTATTTGTGTGTGTTTCTCAGGGCCGTTCTGATCAGTCTGCGTATCTTGGCCAACATCCTGGTGCTGCTGCTGCTGCTGCTGCTGCTGCTGCTGCTGTCTCTGGCCGCCGCATCTGTCTCTGGCCTGCCGCATCTACATCTACTTTGTGGTGGATCGTTCTCAGAAGCTGGAGCAGGAGAAGCCGGAGCTGACGCTGTGGGGGAGAAGAATGAGAGAGACAGAGAGCAGACATCCTTAGTTTGAGTAGATTATCAACATGCAATACTGTTCCAATGGAATCGATGGACGCGGAGAACCAACACTGATCCGCTCCAGCTCATCGTTTCATTTCCCCCAGAGAGGCTGCTCTTCTGTCAGCCAAACCATCACATGATCAGAACAGGTGGTGGTGATGATGATTTTTTTTCTTTTTCTTCTTCTTCTTCTTCTCTTCTTCTTCTTCTTCTTCTTCTTCTTCTTTCTCACTTTCACCTCTCAGGGCTTCAGCAGATCAGTCTTCAGCTCTGCATGGAAATAAAAGTCGATAAGTCATGTC
>NW_026547534.1:0-541 GCF_027596085.1 Anoplopoma fimbria | reverse complement strand
TTTTATTATATATATATTTTTTAAATTCACTAACTTTATTGAGACATTTGTTCATACATATAAAACCTTCATTTAATTAATGTTTCATTATCTTTATTTAATGTTTCATTTTCTTTATTTAATGTTTCATTCTCTTTATTTAATGTTTTATTATATATATTTTTTTTAAATTCACTAACTTTATTGAGACATTTGTTCATACATATAAAACACAATATATTTATATATATATATATTTTAAATTTTCAAGTTCTTATTTTTAAGATCTTAAGTTGATGCCACGAAGGCTGCAATATCATCTATTATCTTTATTTAATGTTTTATTCTCTTTATTTAATTAATGTTTCATTATCTTTATTTAATGTTTCATTTTCTTTATTTAATGTTTCATTCTCTTTATTTAATCTTTTATTTTCTTTATTTAATGTTTTATTCTCTTCATTTAATTAATGTTTCATTATCTTTATTTAATGTTTCATTTTCTTTATTTAATGTTTCATTCTCTTTATTTAATGTTTTATTATATATATATTTTTTTAAA
>NW_026547533.1:0-1304 GCF_027596085.1 Anoplopoma fimbria | reverse complement strand
TGTGTCATGTAAAATATTACATTCATATGTATAAAAGCACACATACAAATCTCAAACACACAGTATATTTAGTCTATGCTTTCACATCACACTATCACTGTGCACATTAAGGTAAATGATTATAAGTTCTGTTAGAAGGTCAAATACTCCGGACAGGGCATTCCCTATGCCTGGCCGTAGATGGAATAGAACAGAGACACTTAAAGAAGGAATGTGCCTTTACGACCAACTGACCACAGATAACAAAGGCTCTTTTTTTTACAACTAATTGACCAAGGCCCTCAGAAAATCTAAAAGTCTAAACCAAGAGCCGCCTCTCTCATTTTTGGACTCATCATATTCAACTCACAAAACCTATATGTTATGATGCGCACTCTGTATAAGCGCCTTTTTAGTTGCTGAACTTCTCAGTACTGCTAGGCCCCGTGCACGTATAACTGCTGGGCGATACTCCCTGTTATCCTAAAATAAATACCAATTTGTTTTAAGTTGAATCTGGTGTAGAAGTCTCTCTTGTTTTCCACTCAACAAATTGGTAGCAGAGGATGGTTGCAAAAGATCAGTAAGAGTGGACAAGAACAAAACTCGTTTCTATTGAAAATCCAGACGGTGGACGGGACCAAGGGTCCCGCAGAGCCAGGAGCCATTCTTCTCACCTTGGGAACCTGATCAAACAGCGCTGTAAACAAAGGTAAAGCAGAAACCTATTTCAGTAAATTCTGCATATTGTCAATAGTAAAACCAAATTTGATCAGAAGTACTGAGTGTGAGTATGAATCGTTCATAAATTGATAAAAAATCGATTGGAAAGAAAATACATTGTAAAGGATAACAGGAATGTCGTGTTAGCAGTGGTGATGGGGAAAATGTAATAAAAAATAAATGCCATAGAGTGTACACATGAGTGAATGGATCTAACAGAAATCGAGAATTGTGAAAGGGAATAAGTGTTCAGAGTGTACACCGAGTAGGTTCAAAGGCTGTTCTGATCGCGTGGCTCGGGTGAATTCCATACACACCGATTGTTCACGGCCTGCGAACCAAATTCCGGGCCACTCTGTCCGCTTGTTTTTCTGGAACAAGTTGAGATTTGGATCACGTAGAAAATGAATGGATCTAACAGAAATCGAGAATTGTGAAAGGGAATAAGTGTTCAGAGTGTGTACACCAGTAGGTTCAAGGCTGTTCTGATCGCGTGGCTCGGGTGAATTCCATACCCCCGATTGTTCGGCCTGCGAACCGAATTCCGGCCACTCTGTCCGCTTGTTTTTCTGGAACAAGTTGAGATTTGGATCACGTAGAAG
>NW_026547532.1:0-680 GCF_027596085.1 Anoplopoma fimbria | reverse complement strand
TTTGTTCAAAGCGTGTTGTAAAAACGTTCCAAAGTGTTAACACGTGAGTAATTGTTAAACAGGCAGTGTATATCAAGAGTAATGGTTGGTGCCGCTTTTAATATTTCCCCTTGGGACCTAGTTTGTTCAAAGCGTGTTGTAAAAAGCGTTCCAAAGTGTTAACACGTGAGTAATTGTTAAACAGGCAGTGTATATTAAAGTAATGGCAAGTCATGGTTAAAAACCATTGATGTAAAATGCGCAAGTTGAAAAAAAAAAAAAAAAAAAAAAAAAGGCCGCCTTGATATTTCCCCTTGGGACCTAGTTTGTTCAAAGCGCGTGTTGTAAAAACGTTCCAAAGTGTTAACACGTGAGTAATTGTTAAACAGGCAGTGTATATCAAGAGTAATGGTTAGTGCCGCTTTAATATTTCCCCTTGGGACCTAGTTTGTTCAAAGCGCGTGTTGTAAAAACGTTCCAAAGTGTTAACACGTGAGTAATTGTTAAACAGGCAGTGTATATTAAAGTAATGGCAAGTCATGGTTAAAAACCATTGATGTAAAATGCGCAAGAGTTGAAAAATAAAAAATAAAAAAAAGGCCGCCTTGATATTTCCCTTGGGACCTAGTTTGTTTCAAAGCGCGTGTTGTAAAACGTTCCAAAGTTAACACGTGAGTAATTGTTAAACAGGCAGTGTATAT
>NW_026547531.1:0-836 GCF_027596085.1 Anoplopoma fimbria | reverse complement strand
CACAGCTTTTAAATGTCAAATCAGAATGTACAAAGTGGCTATAAGGATCACAAATGTAGTGCAGTAAAAATATTAATATTTACTGTTGAAATGTAGAATACGTTAGCATAAAATTGAAAAGAAAATGATCGATGAGCTTAGGAATGATGAAAGCCATCATTTAACTGGATTTGTGTCATTTCTATACCGGCAAGTCATGATCTAGCTATTTCCTTCCCACCCTGTCGGTGTCCACTGAAAAAGCAGCAGCGCCCTCTGCTTTTTGTAAAGAGGAGTGAAAAAAGCTTACAGCACCTGGTATTCCCAGGCGGTCTCCCATCCAAGTACTGACCAGGCCCGACCCTGCTTAGCTTCCGAGATATCGGGCGTGTTCAAGGTGGTATGGCCGTAAGCAAATATTGTGCCTACCAAGGGCCTTTTAGAATACTATATCCACCACGCTTTGCTCTTTACGTCTATACAGGGCGCCTGCAGGTTTACAGACACACTCACAGCTTTAAATGTCAAATCAGAATGTACAAAGTGAAAATACAAGGATCCACAGTATAGTGCAGTAAAAATATTAATATTTACTGTTGAAATGTAGAATACATTAGCATAAAATTGAAGAAATAGTCGATGAGCTTAGGAATGATGAAAGCCATCATTTAACTGGTTGTATCATTTCTATACCGGCAAGAATCATGATCTAGCTATATCCTTCCCACCCTGTCGGTGTCCACTGAAAAAGCAGCAGCGCCCTCTGCTTTTTGTAAGAGGAGTGAAAAACTTACAGCACCTGGTATTCCCAGGCGGTCTCATCCAAGTACTGACCAGGCCCGACCCTGCTAGCTTCC
>NW_026547530.1:0-1378 GCF_027596085.1 Anoplopoma fimbria | reverse complement strand
CACACTCACAGCTTTTAAATGTCAAATCAGAATGTACAAAGTGGCTATAAGGATCACAAATGTAGTGCAGTAAAAAGATTAATATTTACTGTTGAAATGTAGAATACGTTAGCATAAAATTGAAAAGAAAATGATCGATGAGCTTAGGAATGATGAAAGCCATCATTTAACTGGATTTGTGTCATTTCTATACCGGCAAGTCATGATCTAGCTATTTCCTTCCCACCCTGTCGGTGTCCACTGAAAAAGCAGCAGCGCCCTCTGCTTTTTGTAAAGAGGAGTGAAAAAAGCTTACAGCACCTGGTATTCCCAGGCGGTCTCCCATCCAAGTACTGACCAGGCCCGACCCTGCTTAGCTTCCGAGATCAGACGAGATCGGGCGTGTTCAGGGTGGTATGGCCGTAAGCAAATATTGTGCCTACCAAAGGGCCTTTTAAAGATACTATATCACCACGCTTTGCTCTTTCGTCTATACAGGGAGCGCCTGCAGATTGCCAGACACACTCACAGCTTTTAAATGTCAAATCAGAATGTACAAAGTGGCTATAAGGATCACAAATGTAGTGCAGTAAAAAGATTAATATTTACTGTTGAAATGTAGAATACGTTAGCATAAAATTGAAAAGAAAATGATCGATGAGCTTAGGAATGATGAAAGCCATCATTTAACTGGATTTGTGTCATTTCTATACCGGCAAGTCATGATCTAGCTATTTCCTTCCCACCCTGTCGGTGTCCACTGAAAAAGCAGCAGCGCCCTCTGCTTTTTGTAAAGAGAGTGAAAAAGCTTACAGCACCTGGTGGCCCCCGGTCTCCCATCCAAGTACTGACCAGGCCGACCCTGCTTAGCTTCCGAGATCAGACGGGGATCGGGCGTGTTCAAGGTGGTATGGCCGTAAGCAAATATTTGTGCCTACCAAGGGCCTTTTAAAGATACTATATCACCACGCTTGCTCTTTCGTCTATACAGGGAGTGCCTGCCTTGAATTGCCAGACACACTCACAGCTTTTAAATGTCAAATCAGAATGTACAAAGTGGCTATAAGGATCACAAATGTAGTGCAGTAAAAAGATTAATATTTACTGTTGAAATGTAGAATACGTTAGCATAAAATTGAAAAGAAAATGATCGATGAGCTTAGAGATGATGAAAGCCATCATTTAACTGGATTTGTGTCATTTCTATACAGCAAGTCATGATCTCGCTATTTCCTTCCCACCCCATATCGGTGTCCACTGAAAAAGCAGCAGCGCCCTCTGCTTTTTGTAAGAGGAGTGAAAAAAAGCTTACAGCCTGGTATTCCAGGCGGTCTCCCATCCAAGTACTGACCCAGGCCCGACCCTGCTTAGCTTCCGAGATCAGGCGAGATCGGGCGTG
>NW_026547529.1:0-538 GCF_027596085.1 Anoplopoma fimbria | reverse complement strand
TCTAATGAAAAGCAGGGATGTAGAAATATTGACAATTATGTTATCTTACACAAATTGATGCATCAGGCAACGTGGACTTAAAATGCAATAAAGTTTCAATATAAAACGCTAACAATGCACTGTATCAGGTTTTTGTATGGGCATGTGGCACTGTGGATGGAGTGGCAACCACAGTGATATGTGTTAATACAAAAACCTGTCCTGAATTTTACCAAAGTCACTGTGCCTCAAAAAAGAAGATAAGACATTACATTACATTACATTACAGTCATTTAGCAGACGCTTTTATCCAAAGCGACTTACAGGAAGTGTATTCAACATAGGTATTCAAGAGAACTACTAGTCACCAGAAGTCATAAGTGCATCTCCTTTCTTAAACAAGCATCTCAAAGCATAAGCCAGAGCAAAAGTATAGTGCAGAGGCAGATTACTATGAAAACAATAATTGCAACAGACTAATCCGAATATAGTAAGTGCTACAAACTACTACGAATAGGATAAGTGCAGTAAACAAATACAAATTCAATAAGTGCAGCGA